>NC_081795.1:12107764-12138764 GCF_963082965.1 Carassius carassius | reverse complement strand
GGGACTCATGAACAACCATCACAAAACAGAAAAACAGTCGTGGATCATCCAGGTAACAGCACACAGTATTAAGAACCAACTTTTGAATGGGGTTCCTTTAATAATTTCGGCTACTTTTTTGTCTTTTGGGCTAAATGTAAACATCTTTTATGTAAAATACCTTACTCAGGACAGTACTAAATAAAAAAAAAACAGGCATTTTGTATGATCTCTCTTATTTTGTTAAAATTCTACAAGGGGTTCACTTACCTTCAAGTGGCACTGTATACACACACACACACATTATTGGTATTACCAGAAATGTTACAAATAAAGAATACAGCTGAAATGAAATTAAATAAAATATAGAACGGAAATTGAAAAAATTATAAAATTAGAAATGGCCTAGCAACTAACTGAAATAAGTTTAATTTGAAGGGCTAAAATAAACTATAAATAAATAAAAACTAAAACTGAATTAAAAAGGACTTAAACATAAATAGTGTATCTACAATATAAAAAAATGATAATAAAAATAAAAACATAAAATTACAAAAAATTGTAATACATTTAAAATAAAAACTTAAAATATAAAAACAAAAACCTAATTCAAAACTTTTACAAAAAACTAATGGTATATAAATAATCCTAAAATAACACTAAGTAACACTTAGTAGTAACGTTTTGTGCTATTGGAAGCAGGCTTACTGTAATGACTTAATAGTACAGTTGGGCTCAAGCAGGAGATCTCGCAGCAGAATGCAGGACTCAGGACCCAGGCTGTTAAACTGGAGACTGTAAACACACAGTGAGAAACACACACACACACGTGTACCATTAGTTTGTCAATTTCCCGGGGAAAAATCAATAACTAATGAGGTAATTGTACTTAGAAGTATTTATTACTGACTGCATTCTGCAAGGAAAACAATTGCTAGCAAGTCACCATTTTATCCATAATAAAAAGTTACATGTTAAAGGTCCATTAAGACCACAATATCAAGACAAACCAGTTTTTAGTTACTGTAACTTTCACTCAATAAGATGCATTACATAACAAACGTTTTTGTCATTCCTAAAACATGATTATTAAATCAAATACATGATTAATATTACTTAATATTAATACATTAATAAAAGTAATTATTCTAGTACTTTTACTGTGCATCTAACAAAAAAAAAAGCAAAATACTAATATTGTAAAATAATATTTTTATTTAAAATAGCAGTCTAGTTAAGTATTTTTTCAGCAACCTTTACTCCAGTCTTTAGTATCACATGATTCTTCAGAAATCATGCTCATTTGCTGCTCAAGAAAGATTTCTTATTATTATCATTGTTGAAAACAATTGCGCTGCTTAATATTTTTTTGGAAACTGTAATACATTTTCTTTTTTAGAATTCTTCAATTTTTATAGAAACTTTTAATCTTTCGGAACATTCTAAATAATGTCTTTACTGTCATTTTTTATCAATTTAATGCACTCTTACTGAATAAAAGTATTAATTAATAAAAATAAAAATAAATACTGACCAAATTTTTGAATAGTGGTGTTTTTTTTTTTTTAAGTTCACCCATACATTACTTGTTTTCAAAAGCAAAACTGAAAAAAAAAAAGTTTGGCTGGTCAGGCTAGTCTGTTCCCTGGTTTAGGGCACTTTTCATCAGGTCATATTAAGAGAACCAGCTAAGACCAGAAACTCTATCTTAGGCTGATTTAAGCAGGTGAGGTCTGGATGGGGAGCAAAGTAATCATTTTTAATTAATTATACAACTGAAACTAATAAAGAAATATATATTCTAACTATTTCTTTTTAAACAGCAAACTGCTAGTTGATGAGCCCTGTTGTGCACTAACTTGCTGTATTTCAGACTTGTATTAAAGATCAGTCTGCTTCAGAGGTTGCCAATTTTATGAACCTAACTATATGATTCAAGCATGCAAAACACAGACTAGTTTTCTCTATAGTAAGAACACGTCTCACTTGAGGTTGCTAGTGTGATGGAAGGCTGGCCAAAGCATCTGCAGTAACTCTGGAGTGATGTGGCAGGAGGAGAGGTTGAGCTCATTCAGGTGGAAGCTTGAGCTTGTGCAGCTCAGAACCATGCTCAGAACGAAGCACTTGTGTGGCGTCATGCGCACATTCGACAAGTTGATGGTCTTGATGGACTGTAGGACTTCAGCTGTGAGTCGAGGGTTCTGGAACTCATACAGCAGGACCAGAAGATCCATGAGCTCCTCCGGAGGCTGCTTCTTCTGACTCTCCTTGATCAGGTGTTTCCTCAGCGCACGGGTGATCTGGGAAACCGTGTGACTCTTGATGCTGCATCCAAGCTGGTCTAACAGCCTCCGGTTCCCGTAATGAAGAAGTCCACCCATGAAGATAGGGTAGAGTTCAAACGCTCTTGTGTAGGTTTCCTCCTGTGGCTGTGGACCATGCACTCCCAGCAGACTTTGTTCCAGCTGGTCCAAAACATCTTCATTGAAGCTGTCCTCCGAACGAAACATTTCTGCCGTCATGGTGTTTGCAATACGCCCTTTGCCGAGGCTGCTGACTTGCTCAAAGAGTTTCGGGAACAACTTAAGTAAATTGAAAACGGCAAAGATTCGGAAAGGTATGATTTTAGAGAGGATGCTCAGGAGGCTTGTGATGTCCTCACTGGCTTGTCCCAAAGTCTCCGAAACTTCCTTAGTCAACTTCTCCAGGACGCTTTTGTTCTCGCCAAGAACAACATAAAGAGCTGCTAGATATTCCTGCATAGCGGGAACAGCAAACACGTAGCGCCTTCCACCAGATTCAGGTTCTCTACCTTGATCATTGCGAGGAACCAGAAAGAAGTCAAGCACATCTGTGCGAAACACAGCCAGTTGCTGGAGCTCTTCATCCGTTTTAGTCTTTCCGCCAACCCACTGCTCCAGCTCTTCAGCGGAGAACGACGTCCGCTTGTGGGTGATGCCGTCAAAAGCTAGTTTACCAACAGTACGGACCACATAGAGCATTAATGAGTTCTGTTGCTCTTGTGATGAGACGTTTCCATCCACAGTTATCACTTCTCCTCCAAAGTTGAGCCTCATGAACCTGGTGTAGATGCCAGTGAGAGTTCGTATTGGTGACTTTGTATCAGAAAAATGCAATAAATGAAGAGTGGCACATGTAAGCCAGCAGTAAGATGGTAAGAAGCAGGCGGTTGCTAGCTGACTCTCCCGCTGTAGATTTAGGTAAAGCATCTCTATGAGCGTCTCGGCTGCCTTGCTCGGTTTGCCTTCATTCTGTTGCAAGAGCCTGCTGGTGAAGTAGGCACTCTGGCGATCAGGATCATTGAAGCCACAGATTTGTACATAACGATTTATGTATTTTTTAGGAACTCTGTCCACAGCAGATAGTCTCGTGGTAACCAAAATGCTGGCCTGTAAGAAAAGCAACAGGTCTTAGCAGCTATTAATTATTTATTAGCTATTAATTACAATAAACTTTCATCTTAAGGTGGGGGTCAATGAAAAGTAATTGTCCCCATGTGCTAAGTTCTTAGAAATGTATTCTTTGAATACATGTTGGTTTTATATCGTTTAGAAAGACTTTAAGTGTAGTTGACTCTGAAATGTAATGCAGTGTAACCAAGTATAAAGCAATTCATTAATATATTATTTAATATCATTTTAATGCTAATAATAATTAAACAGTTTTAAATGTGTGCACATCTTAATCATTTTACAAAGAGTTTAAAAATATTTTTAAGATAAATTTTTTTTATATATAATTCATGAATTCATAAATATGAAAATCCTGCTTTGTCATAAAAGTCTCAAATGACCCTGATACACAGGCTCTTTATGATATAATTTACTTTTATGTTTTTATTTTTTTATTTTGTATGTTGGTAGCACCACATGACTTTGAACAGTCTTTGACAAAGTTTTTTTTTTCAAATTTTCACAAACAAAATCTCAAAATGTTGACGCTAAATTCACAAATGTGAATAAAAATGTGCATCACAGATCAGGTGTATTGACGTTACTGCATTTATGAAGTGCATTTAAATGTGTTTTTAATAAATGAATAGATCTGAACAAAAATGAGTGTCATGTCATTAATCAAGGCACTGCAATTTACGTCACAAAACCACCACCAATTTAATCTGGATCACAACATCATTCAATATGCCAGGTCACAGAGTAAAAAGCTCCAAAGATCTGAGCCTCATACCTCAGGTAGCAGGTATTTCCTAAGCAGATTAACAACAACAGCCTCTGATGGGAGAGCCTCATTGGGATCGCTGCATAACTCTGTGGAACCGATGCGAAAATCCAGCTTCATCTTCTCCATTCCGTTGAAGATGAAAAGGACATCCTTAGCCTTGTCATTATCTCCACTAAGATAAGGTGTTTTGCGAAGGTGCATGTATTTCTTGCCCACAAGGTCTCGAAGGGATGTCGGCTTGGATAAATGGGAGAGATCCTCACAGGAGAAGGGCAACACAAGTTTGAACTGGGAGAAAACCGATCCAGCACACCAATCCAGCATCAGTTTACGGACGACAGTACTTTTCCCTGTGCCGACAGCCCCATACAGCAAAACATTTAGTCCTCGTGCCTTGTTTCTATTACTGTTAGCATCAAAGAGCTGCTCAGCCGTGAGAGAGGGACGTGTAGATATGCCTGTCTTTTCTTTGAAGGGATTAAGACCTCTGTCTTCATCTGGATGATGCTCTAAAATAAGTGGCTCCACATGCATAGTTTCGGTAGAAAAGTAGCCACCGAATTGCCTCTCCTCTCGAGGAAGGTGACTGAACCATAATGTCAGCTTCTGTTTGTGGATCTCAATGGGATCTGGGGATTAATTATAACACAATCATGAAAGACACTGCTAATTTACGAGCTGAATTTGTATGAATTTGCGGGAACTTCATCTCATAAATCACTAACGTGGAGTAATTTGCCATCGAAATGTAAATGATTAATACACAAACTCACCTGTGATGGGTTCACAGGTACAAAAGAACCTGGGGTTGGATTCAGAGATGGAATAGCACATAGATGTTCTAAGTTCTCTCCATGTATTTTTATAAGAGCTTGTTGTCTTGCTGATGAGACAAAACACAAGTAACATCAAAACATATTCACTGAAAACACACGAAACTGAGAACATTATACTTACGTTGGAAATGAGAAGTGATGGCGATTTACGCTACCACAGATGCCAACTGATCGGAGGTTTAAGTTAAAGGCTGAAATAAACAATTGTTATTTCTTTAATTATCCAAACCAAAAAACTAATTTTCAGAATTATTTTACAAAGAAATTATTCAGCAAAGACAAAAAAATTAAGCAAAGAATCACAGCTTCCATAGAAATATAAAGCTGCCCAACTGTTTCCAACATTGCTAATAATAGGAAACGTTTCTTTGGCACCAAATCAGCATATTAAAATGATTTCTGAAGGATCATGTGACTCTGAAGACTTAAGTAATGACTGCTGAAAATTCAGCTTTGCCACCACAGGAATAAATTACATTTGAAAATGTATCACAATAGGAAGTTATTTCAAATTGTAACAATATTTTATAATATTACTGTCCGTACTGAATTTTTGATATAACAAATGTAGCCTTGGTGAGCATAAGAGACTTATGATGGACTTATGACCACAAATAAATAAAAATAAACCTAACATTTGATTAATGGTGATTTTAAGTATTTTAAGGCTATCAAAAACCTACTTTTCCGAAGAGCCCTGGTGTGAAATTTGCAGCAGACATCTCTTGGCGACCCTTGGACTCTCCATCTTAACACTTCTGTTCCAGACGGCCTCCCAAATCGCCACATTTCGACTTTAAAATAACCCTTAAAGGATTATATGTTTTGTCATAGAGACTTAAAAGGTTAAACAGGTCTGGAAATTGTGTAGAACAGGTAAACAAATGCTACTATCAACACAGCAACGTAAATGTACCTGGCAAAATCAAGTCAAACCTTGTAAGGTCCCTCCTCTGGCTTTGTGTTTCAATGACACATGACACTTAGGCTACACAGTTACATGATACACAAGTTCATTTAACAACACACCCAAAGTGTTCATTTTGGTAATGTCCATTATCTAAAGAAACTGCATGATGCATCACTAAGTGTGACCAATGAGAAATTTAAGATAGCTCCTAATTCAAATCCAGACAGGAAGAATACATATATTTAGTTAAGAATTTATTTAAGATTATGTTAATATAACTAAATTTAAATAAAGTTAAGATTTATTGGTGTCCGTCACAAGCTTAAAGAAAGCTGTAAACACAACTGTAGCTCTTTAAACCTATTTACAACTGTAGGTTTTCTCTTTTAAAACCCTCTGGGCTTCTTCGCCCGAAAACGGGCGAAAACTTGAACGTTTTGAAATGTTTAATTTTTTTGCTTCATCTGATGGGTATGAAACTTGGTGACTTTTGTTGTATTACCTATATGAACACACAAAAAAATCAAGGAGATGATTCTGATATGTTAAAGGGTCATAAAAAAAAAAGTCACACTTAGCTTCCTCCCGCCCGAAAACGGGCGACATAGGAAATGAATGGGAAATACGAAAAAATAGGAAAACTCAGAGAAACTTTTGGTGGTACAAGCTACAGATCAGCAACTGTGCTGAAAAAAAGTGTACAGCAATGAAGGGGTGACACTCTAGAACATCAAGAGTGCAAATAAGACCCCCCCCCCCCACACACACACACACCCACGCACACAAACACACACACACATACACAGATAAACTGGCGACTGCAACAGCAAATTTGTAGAATATTCCGCATAAAATCAATAAATGAAAAAAAAAACTTGCTCAAATGCACACACACACACACACACACACACACACACACACACACACACACACACACACAGAGAGAGAGAGAGAGAGAGAGAGAGAGAGAGAGAGAGAGAGAGAGAGAGAGAGAGAGAAGAGAGGGAAAGAGAGGGAAAGAGAGAGACTGGTAAGACTGCAACAGCAAATTTTGAGAATATGCAAAAATAAATAAATAAATAAAAAAATACAAAAAGAGACTCTCGCTCAAATGCAACACACACACACACACACACGCACACACACACATTCACTCACACATACACACACACACACATTGTGTTCCCTTTCTAACCAAATGCTATAGTTTGATTGTAATCATAATGCAAAACCTGATACTTATCTAAACATTTTTGTTAAGAAAATAAAGTAATCATCTTTTAGAATATCTAAATGTATATCTAAATAAAAAAAACGAATAAGATAGAGAAATCATGTCTAAAACAACAAAAGGAATCAAATAGCCTTTCTACATAGGATATATAGGAAGCTATAGACAGCCTACAGGCTGGTACAGGACATTACACAAAAGTGGCTATTTTTTAAAGCCACTAGATGAAGTTCTTCTCCTGGAACATTTTTTTTTTTAGGCTGGCACTCTATTTTGATGTGAAATGCTGCATTTATTGAATTTTCTTTTAAAAATAAATATAAAATAAAAAATGATTTATTAATTCTAATGGAAAAAATACCTCATAAAAATTATATAATTAATGCAAAGTATCATAAAAAAATCTAAAAATTCTAAATAATAATCAGAAAACATTATAGAACAAAAATATATTTGATTGGTTATCCTGGGAAAAAGTAAAGTACAATTTTAAGGCTTCGCCCGTTTTCGGGCGGGAGGAAGCTAAGTGTGACCCATTTACGAAGAAGCCCAGAGGGTTAAAATAAAACCACTACTGTTTTCCGGTATTTTGCTTTTCCGCGTACTGTGTTCAATCACGTCAACCATTTAGTAGTTAGTACAGCTGCCACTCTCTGTAAATAGTAGGCTACAGTAAATTCAAAACTCATTACAAGCATGTCATTTGTTTTGTTTTTCATCTGACTTGCATAGCCCTGCCTCACAGTTTTTTTTTTTTTTTATCCATATACAAATGCAATTTTTAAATTAATTTAACAGTTTGTTTATAAATGTGTGAACGTGCCCGACATGAATTCTCAAGCGCAAATGAAAGATTCCATATCGTTGTTTTGGAATTCGACGCAAACTCAGCTCTTATTTGCTTTCAGAAGGGTCATGACGTGCGTTTCATTTCAATATTTATAAACAACCGTTAGGTCACTGAATCAAAGCAACATAGCGACTCCTCTTATTCACGTGAGAACCCAGACGTAACGATTAAGATGCTGGTAATTGCTGTAGATCTTTACCTAATATAGAGGCTCTATATAAGGTGAATTCTTCATTGACTTTCTCAGGATTCTACCAGCGCTCTGTCACGCGGAACACAGCCGAGGAAAGCGTCCATTCTTCGGCAGAATGATGAGAGCGTACCGCTTCGTCTTCCTGATAAGTCAGTCGTAGTACCGCCCACTAGAGTTGTGACGTTCGCGAACGAACAGATTCTTTTGAACGGCTCATAAACATGAACGATGGGAGCCGAGTCGCGGCTGGAGGGGAGCCGTTCTTTCTGTCGTTCTTTTTTCCTATGCGTTTCACACAGATGCACACAAATGAGCTCCTCCGCGAGACAGAACAGTTATAGGGGGAGGGGCGCACCCAGCGCAGGCCAACCCTTTATAGCGTGATGATATTAGTTATTAGTTGTGCACGCATCCTTCACGTGACTACTCCAGTGGAAAAAAAACCCTGCATGCCTCTGTCATTGGGTAGGAGCGTTGAAAAAAAGCTGTTTTGCACAGACATTCATTGCAGCCCACTTTGTTATTGTTCATTGACTTGAAGTGGCTGATGTCCTATTTGCAAAGTTTACAGTAGTAGTAGTATGTAGACATTTCCATTTTATTTATTCTAATTTTATCTACTTTAAATATTTTTTGTTTTCTATCAAAATGTTATTGTGTGATAACAATGTTCTTGTGTGGAAGTGTTTGTAGTAAAAGCTGTTTTGCACAGAAATTCATTGCAGCTGGCTTTGTTTTTGATGTTTATTCGTGAGTAGGTATTGTATGAATAACATAAGTCAACGTAGCTTTACACACACACACTTTGTACTAAAGGTAAATCCAAAATAGTGATGTCACTGTCTAAGCAGAGGGATTTGTGCAACCCTATGGAATATAGTCCACACATGACAAATGAGGTAATAATCAATATTTCAGAATAATTCAAACTCAGATATTGGTGTGAGATATCTGAGTTTTAATTATTTGACTACAAATCTCACCTCATCATTCTTCCCAGTGATTATTTCCTAGAGTTGTGACGTTCGCGAACGAACCGATTCTTTTGAACGGCTCATAAACATGAACGATGGGAGCCGAGTCGCGGCTGGAGGGGAGCCTTTCTTTCTGTCGTTCTTTTTTCCTATGCGTATTTCACACAGATGCACACAAATGAGCTCCTCCGCGAGACAGAACAGTTATAGGGGGAGGGGCGCACCCAGCGCAGGCCAACCCTTTATAGCGTTATGTTATTAGTTATTAGTTGTGCATGTTCATTGCAGCCCACTTTGTTATTGTTCATTGACTTGAAGGGGCTGATGTCCTATTTGCAAAGTTTACAGTAGTAATAGTATGTAGTATGTAGACATTTCCATTTTATTTATTCTAATTTTATCTACTTTAAATATTTTTTGTTTTCTATCAAAATGTTCTTGTGTGATAACAATGTTCTTGTGTGAAAGTGTTTGTAGTAAAAGCTGTTTTGCACAGAAATTCATTGCAGCCGGCTTTGTTTTTGATGTTTATTTGAGTAGGTATTGTATGAATAACATAAGTCAACGTAGCTTTACACACACACACACACACACTTTGTACTAAAGGTAAATCCAAAATAGTGATGTCACTGTCTAAGCAGAGGGATTTGTGCAACCCTATGGAATATAGTCCACACATGACAAACGAGGTAATAATCAATATTTCAGAATAATTCAAACTCAGATATTGGTGTGTGATATCTGAGTTTTAATTATTTGACTACAAATCTCACCTCATTTTTCCTCCCAGTAATTATTTACAGGATAAACTGAGATGCCCCCAAGATGGCTTCTTAAAACTGACTAAATATTTAAAAAGAGCCAAAAGAGCCGTTCTTTTGAACGGCTCTTTGAAAGGAACGGATCGCGAAGATCCGGATCCCCTCAAAGAGCCATAAATCCCATCACTACCGCCCACATGCACAAATTTCACCTTTCAACCTTGCTCTTTTTTCCCAGTCCATTTCTTAAGAATTTTTATATTATATTGTTTTTTCTGTTATCTATTAATCCATAAGTATTTTATTATTGAAATGTATTTTATATGTTTTGTACGTACTGTTTTTTTTACTGTTTGTTTTGTACGTACTTTAATATTGGTTGTTTATTATTGCAATATATTTTTTTCTTTTATAAATAAACTTTGCTCTTCGTTTTTACGACGCTTTAGCGAAAGCCACTTGACTAAATAAAAGCCATAAAAAAGACATAGTGAAGTCTCATATGCTGATTAAGCACTGATGTATTTGCAGTGACTTTGTAAAGTTATCCTATCAGCAGATTTAAATCTACAAAAGGCAAGCTTTCTTCTGTGCTGATTGGGTTTTAAGTCTGAAACTGCCACCAGTTAATGGTGTATTCAGACAGCAAAATCATTTTGCATTTCACAATTTTATAGGCCCAACATTAATTTATTTTATAAAATTTTACTCAATGCCTGATACAAGCTGTTTTACTTTGCACTGCACTGATCAAAAGGACACACCTACAGTTTCCAGTTTCAAGTCCAACAATGGACCTGTGTGGTTCCTCGACGATGATGAATGCTTCAACCACTTATTCAAAATAGTTCTTAGAAAGGTTCTTTGATAAAGCATACAGGTAGGGCTGCTTTAGTTTCTTTTGCACATGCTATTCTTCAGGTTTAGTTCAGTGAGTCAGAATTAGTCAATGTGAAATGAAAAAAAAAACTTTTGTCTGAAAGGCACTGCATGGTGGCTTCATTGTTATTTATTGTAACGGGGAAATAGATTATAAAGCATTTTTTTTTATTATTGTTCTGTGTCTTCATATGAACCACTATGAATACTACACTCAAGAAGATTGTTTTGCAGTTGCAACTGCACTTCTGATTAATTTCATAATTTTATTTCTAAACACACTAGGGACGTTTAGCACTAAGACATGATTAAGCAATACACTGCTGTGCTAATGTACATATTATGAAAAATAAAAAAATAAAATATAAATAAATAAAATAAAGAAATGGACAATGACATCTGGTTATCTTAATCCAAAAAAAAAAAAAACAGCATGAAAATTATCAAAATGATAGTGTATACATTATAGTGTAGCCTGAAAACAGGCCACAGGAGCTGTAGACCATTCAAGGCTACCACTTAAATATTATCGGTCTGACTTTATTTTGTACCGAAGAACCAAGTAGGTGGCGAGTACAGGATGAGGAAGAAAATCCCCAGTCTGATGAGGTCCATGTAAAGCTTGGCATCTTCTACATCCAACAACTGTTGTAGCACTTCTTCAGGTCTTTGGAACTTGCAAACCCTTCCTGGACATTCAAGCTCAGTTCTGTTCATCCCATAGATGGACAAAATCAACTCCTCAAAACCATACCTATCAGAAACACATTCAAACAAACATAAAACTGTGATATTTGCATAGTAAATGTATATATTAAGATATAAATAGCATACCGGACATAGGACACGTTAAGAACTCCATTGTAGGTATTCTGGAATGGTATCAAAAAGTTCACGAAGAACCTCGAGAATAATAGGACTGGAATGGCTGTAACCGGACCAAAAAAAGGGCCACCTGTGAAGAAAGTTTTCAAGGCTGTCCTGACTAGATTTGATCTAATTATTGTTGTAAATGTTTTAGTCGCAGTCTGGAGCTCTTCTAAGCAAGATAATAGCTGTAACATGTACCTGAAGGGATGTGGAGGCAGCACCAACTAGGGCTACTAAAGCAGTACTGACTGGCAAAGCCAAAAACAGCAAGTAGCGGCTTGCTTCTGGAGGCTGTTCAGTCATCCAGTACACAATACTGCAGTACATGATGGGACAAAGGACCTGAGGAAGAGTGGACAAACCCATGACAATAATAAATATAGGATTTCTAGAAGTCCTGGGTTTTCTTTGTCTCAGATCCACTATACTAAACTTTAGACACTTTTCAAATATGCTTAGCTCATATCATGAATAAAATTGAGTCGGTAAGGCTTAGGCAGGCAGGCACCCACCTGGAATGGAATGTCAGCCATTGTCTTAGCCAGATAATAAGCCTTCAGGGTGTACCAGTAGTTTAGATGTTCCCTCAGAAACACAGCCATCTCTAATGCAACTGAAGCAAGACAGAAAATCTATGAATCCAAAAAACACTTTCACTTCCTCTGAATGAATGTAAGGCATGACTTTAGACCCAAATCTGTGTTACATGTGTTGATAGTAAAACTGTGAGTTCACTAACTTACAGGTAAGAACTGTAGGCATCAGCACTACAATCATGAGAAAGGGCATTGAGAAGAAGAGGAAACCAGGGTTGTTGAAGACTTTGGTGGCATCATTGCCAATGTTGAGGTACAACAGGCCTATCAGCACTCTGTGAAATTAGCCGCAGATGTGTCAAGACCTAGTGCAAAAAACAAGTGTATAAATAAATAAATATATATATATATATATATATATATATATACATACACACACTATATTAGATCAATCAAAATTCAGCAACAAATCTTTTTTGTCAGTTTTAGTGTTGCTTTAGTTACTCTGATTTATCTTCGCAAAACACAAAACTGAAATGAGGAAAGTTTAGGACTGACTGAGATACCAGATATCAGCTAAATGAAAAAACAGTGTACCTGGTCTCTGCATATTGTAATAAATGTTTCCTCGAAGAGAATGCACTGAGTCAGAGAGCTTGTTGCAAAAGTATGGCTCTCAACATGCCCTGAATCCTGTAAAAGCAAGTGTAGGAAAGCAAAATGAGTCATTAGGAAAAATGAAATAAATATAACAGATTATGTTAAAGCATGAGCCATCTGCCCCAGACAGCATCACTATTTAAAGCATGTGTCAGTGACACTGCATGTACTCTTATGCCAAGTACTGGCTTGTAATTATCTTTTATATAATCATGTCTTTGGCAATCGACTGTTATCAAGAGATCGAGAGGACAGTTACATCAGTTTTTTATTTTGAGCTGAAAGACACTTGGACACAGTGCATCAGTTGGTCTAGCAAACATCCTGACCACAATTCATGCACGTATGCATTTCAGATGTTATCCACAGCATCACTTACTTTGACACATTTTGCAGTGCATGGGGTTACAGTGGTTTTGTCGATACAGTTGCACTTTTGCTCCAAAGCACACATGCCACCCTGAACAGCCTTAAATAACACTGGGTTCAAGACCCCGTACTCTCCTGACGCTACTTCAATAACTAAACACAAAACAGAGGAGAAATGCATGATGCCTGATATATTGGTGCCAAATTGATTATTGATTTTTTTTTGTTGATTAGTTGTTGTTTTGTGTATATAGACAGTTTTTTTAATCCCATTAAAAACAGTAATAATGTAAAATCTTATTACAATTTAAAATATGTTCTATATTAATCTTAATATCAATTTTGAAAACATTTGCTGAATTTTTTTCCAGGATCATTTGATAAACAGAAAATGTTTTCAAAAACAGCATTTATTAGAAAAAGAAATGTTTTGCATTGAAGTAAACATTCTTTACTGTCACTTTTGATCAAATAAACCCATCCTTGATGAAAAACAGTATTAATTACTTTGAAAATAATTTACTGCCCCAATATATGAATATGTAAGTATTTACTGTATAAAACACAACTTACTGAAATCTGCAGGATTGTGGTATGTGGGACAGTGAAGACCTAGTCCTCTCAAATAAGGGATGAGGAATGGGACGCTTCCCTTGTATATGCACTGGCCTTGGCTTAAAATATGCAGCTGTGAAGGAGACCCAGAAGGAATCAAATGATGACTGAAATTACTTGAAGATTTCAAAAAAGATGTCCTTGTGCCTTCTTGAATAGTTTGGCACTGGGCTGGTGAATAGTGCAAATTATAGTTTGCCCTCCTTGTGCCAGAGACTTCATCAATGACACTACCTGGAAATAGGATGCACTATCCAAACCACTGAAATCAAAACGCAACAAAAATATACAGTATATTTTAATGCTACAAGTATCTAAATAATGCTGTTTTATTTGTGTCTAAATATGATAACATTATTACCAGGTGGGCTCATCAAAAAACATGACTGGGGGGTTGTTTACTAGTTCAAGGGCAATACTCTTACACTGCCCCCCAGAGAGAGAGACACAGTACGAGTGTGGGCACACTCATGCAGTCCCAAGGCTGCATTTCAGAATTTATTTTTTCTTTTCTGCATGCCAATATAAACACACAGAAAGGAGGTGAAATTTCAGAGGGAAACATATTTGGGGTAAGTCTGAATGAGGTGATGAGCTTTACCTACCGGCTCTTTTTTCACCTCTGTGTCTTCATTGAGCTTCAGGTTGGCTGATACCTAAAAAACATTTCAGAAATCATTCAGTTCAGTGTGTTCCTTGTTAGAAAGACGTTTTTTTCTGCATATGACTAAGCATTCAGAAGTGATTGTTATATGAGCATTAGCACCAAACCAGCAGTAGGGGGCACTACATTACTTTTGCTACACAACTCAAACCGCAGCCAAATTCGAATTCAAAAATGTTGTTCTCTCCAGTCACCATGTCAGATGTGATCTCGTTTAATTTCAACTACTTGTAGTGATGGCACAGGAAAAATGAAAGTCCTGTTGGCCAGTGAAGGATGTAGAATAGAAGAAACTTCAACACTGGTATGTTTTCACCAATAAATCAAATAACCGAAAAGAACCATCTGCTTCTTCATGCCAGATTTGACTAGACAGTGCATGATTCAGCTTCATCGGATAAAAATTACCAGCATTCATGAAGTTACCTGCAAATCTTTAGATCTAAAAGTCTAATATAATAGCAAAAAGGCCTCCATTAGTCTTGGTACTCATTCTAATGTGATTTTAATCTCCTCTGAATGCTAAGCTGCTAAAATAAAATTGCTTACTCTATTCCAATTTGAACAGGAACAAAAGTTGCTACTCTAAGTAATAAGCATGCAACTAGCCACATGCTTTAATTTCCTATTTGATTTATACATTCAAGCGATAAATAGTCTAATATTACACACAATAACCATTATTTAGGCTTTATTTTATTTCTAAGAATGGATTTCACTGCTATTCTGACTTTCTAGAAAAGTAGTGCCTTCTGTATGCCTTCCTGTATACTCTATGCCAAACCTGTATTTTCAGCATCATTACTCCAGTCTTCAGTGTATGATCCTTCAGAAATCATTCTAATATGATGATTTGGTGCTCAGTTTTTATCAGTTATTATTGGTCCTCAATTAATAATAATGCTTATTATTATTATCAATGTTTAAAAAAGTTTTTCCTGCTTAATAGTTTTGTTGAATCTGTGATATATATTTTTTGTCAGAATTCTTTAATAAATAGAAAGTTCAAAATAACAGCATTTATTTGAAATATGAACATTTTATGACATTATCAATGGCACTTTTGGACAATTTATTTAGGTTATTTATTTTAAATGTATTTATTTAAAGTTATTTTTGTTCTTATTTTTAAAAACATAATAATAAGAAAGGAATAAATAATGATTATGAAAGTTTCTTGAGCACAAAATCTGCACATTCAGTTCAATTCAAATCGTTGAAAAGCAACTTTACTAAAAATTATGTTTCTAAATTATTTAGTAGTAGCTTAGTGACTGTCGTTGCAAAGCAACTTTACCAAAAATTATGTTTCTACATTATTTAGTAGTAGCTTAGTGAGGTCAGTTTAGGTGCATATGGCAGAAATGTACGGAAGAATCAATTAAAGATGTAATCAAACAGATGATAAACACTATTAACAGCAATTATTATATGATGCAATCAAACTGTATTTGAATATTAGAATCATTTCTGAAGGATCATGTGACACTGAAGACTTGAGTAATGATGCTGAAATTTTTTTTCTTTGCATCACTGGTAGAAATGACATTGCAAATATATTCAAACAGAAAACAGCTACTTGAAATTGTTTTACTAGTTTAATTATTACAAACGTTTGACTGGTAGAAAAAAATCCTATTAAATAAATTAATGAGATCAGAACACTTTACTTCGCAACTGGTTGTACAGAACATCCATATACAATGTTCTGTATAAAAATGTTTCAAAATAATAGTACAGAACACCCTGATCCATGTGAGAAACTACACTACAAATTTTTACATCTAATATCACTGAGTCATCCTATGGTACATCACTATATGGTCAAAATGGGAAATCTCCAATGGGAGTGTCCTCCTATACTTTCCTCTTTACACTGTCTGCTCATTCAGGAGAGGCCCTACTCTGTCAAACTGATTTAGAATTTGGAGCTCTTCTAAAAGGCTGGGATTTGGTTTCCTCAGAGAGACGTGAAATACTGCCATAATTGAAAAGTAACAGAAAAATATTTTATAGAATTTTTTTAAGTATTATTTTCAAAGTGAAAAATGTATCATAATTAGTTAATAAATATGACATAGTACCATGGAATTCTCTCAATATAAAAAAGAAACAGTATTATAGAACAAAAATATGTTACATAGATTTCACTGAAAAAAAAAACATTTTAGGTGTCCGGTCACTTTTGTCCTTAAACAACACGAGTGTGACCCCCAAATGAAAAATGCCAGAGGGTTATCTCTTCTCTTTACATTAACTCATCTCATCTACACACAAGCAGTAATATAAAACGATAAACTCAATAAACCTGCCCTACCTGATAATGCAATAATGATTTACTTCTTTATTTATTATCCCCAATACCATCACATGTAAGGTCTTGAGGAAAGCTTGTTTAAAACAAAACTTAGTGACACCTAGTGGTATCTTACTGTGTAGGGCAATCTGCATAAAAAGAGGAAAAAAGTTTGACTTATATGGGGTTGGAAAATACAGCACATATAACCAAATAACTCTGCTCTTAAATCCTCCAAACTTACAAAATGTGCTGTTTTATGTAAATGTAAATGTAAACTGGCTATAAGTTTGATCATGTTTTATCATACAAATGCAGGCACAAGAGGATGCTGAAATACATTTAGCCAAATAAATAAAGCAAGGACTTGTAAGAATTTGAGTGGAGTGAAGGAAAAGGCTCAGGCCTTGCTTCCAAACTCCATACAAATGACATCTGCATCAGACTAGAGCTAATACACAAAGATATTTGCAGAGGAGATATTTTACATTTCCAGGAACTGATGTTACATTCAATTTAAAAGATTCAATGATAACATTTAACAAATGCACAAAATACTGATACTTCAAGCAGCTCCAGAAAATATGCATCCTGGGATCATTTAAGTTTCAAATAAGCATGTGTCTTAGATCTTAAAAGGCATGATTGCGTGTTCGTGGCTTAAAATGCGAGCAAATATAATTATTATTAATTATACATTATTACTATGCATCATACTGCAAGTCTGTTTTAAGTAGCAGCTGCAAATTGATCTTCATTAAACTCCAGTAAATAAGTTTTCTGTGAAAAACTAACCAATATCTTAATAACACACAAAATATAAAGGCCATAGAATGACACGATAACACTTCTTAAAACTGAAATCTATAAAAATACTTCTGGAAGGGGTGGTTGGTCTTCAGCTACAAATATTGGACTATTATATAGCTATCGCGCATCATTAAGCTGTCTGGCTACAGTCAGTATCTCTTTGGCCCCTTTGCTGAGCAGCAGATTCCCGAGGTCCACTCCTAACTTCACTGCGGCGTCCTGAGGTGCCTCTGACACCTTTAATGCAGTGATGCCCACACGCTGGACCTTCTCATCAACCTTCTCCTTTTCCTCAGCCTGGGAATAATGAGGTTACAGAATCTCAAATAAGTGTCAAATTCAAACAATATTTTTATCTATATTGTAGCGGATTAACAACCTGACTGTCAGAGCTGATGCTTGTCTGCATGGTCTCCTTCAGACTGTCTGAACCATCGAGACTGTACACCGCTCCAGTCAGGTAGAGCTGTGAATTCTTAACTTCAGTGTAAACAGCAACTGGAACACTGCATCCCCCTTCCTGTTAAAAACAAATCTAGTTTAATAAAACAGATCCAGCAAAGTTCTTAGAAATGAATTCTTTGCATTCAGGCTGGATTTAAAAAAGGTTTGCCAGAAAAGGTTCTTTTTAATGTCTCAGAAAGTGTCATGTGGTGTAAACATCAAGTAAAATGTAATTAATTTTTTTATAATCTTTAAATTATTATTAGATATTTACACTGCAGTTTGAAAGTTTGGGTTCAGTAAGATGTATCACAGATTCCACAAAAATATTAAGCAGCACAACTGTTTTCAATGTTGATAATAAGACAATAAGAAATGTATCTTGAGCACCAAATCAGCATATAATAATGATTTTTGAAGGATCATGTGACACTGAAGAATGGAGTAATGATGCTGAAAATTTAGCTTTGCCATCACAGCAATACACTACATTTTAAAATATATATATATAAAAATGTTTTAAATTGCAATAGTATTTCACAATATTACTGTTTTACCTGTATTTTTTTTTATCAAACAAATGTAGCCTTGGTTAGCATAAGATAATTTCTTTCAAAAATGTTACGAACACCAAACTGTGTATTTATGTAATATTAATGAATTCAAATATTAAAACAAAAATGGCATCATGTCATTGATCCAGAAACAGGTGTGAGGGGTGTTACAGTGCAGCAGGATGTCTACCAGGTGTTTGAGGAAGGCTCTCTCCGCCATGCATCTCAACACAGTGTCTGAGTCATTTAATACTGACACCATTTCCAGGATGTCCTGGTCTCGAGCTCTCACTTCGATTGCCAGAGCACCCTTTAACAAGACAGTAAGAGCAGCATGTAAGGTTCAATGTGATGGCACTCACTGCTGAGTAGGAGATCTGGATGAAAGCAACAGTGAATGTTACCCACCTGTCCAACTGCATACATGCAGACATCAGGCCCAAGGATCTGAAGCAAGATGATAACAACAGACGTCAATGTTATCGATTAAATGATGCAATAATCTTTAGTTTTGCATTGTATTTGCATTTTAGGTTCACTGAAGGAGGACGAGGCACCTGGCTGATGCGATTCTCCCAGCCCATTCTCCGAAGACCAGCTGCTGCTAAAATGATGGCTGAAAAGTCATCCTTTTCATCCAGCTTCTTTAGACGAGTGTTGAGATTACCTCTCTGAAACACAACTGTTAAGGTATAGCCTCAAAACATCAAGTCCTTGTTAATACACTGAAATTATAATTGACTTGGTATCTGTATCTACATAAGAATAACAAGAAAAGTAAAAAAAAACGCACTGCACTGAAAGATACAATGTCTTTAAACTCCAGATTTGGAAATCTTTTCTTTAGTTGGGCGGCCCGGCGAAGAGAACTGGTACCTACAACACTTCAAATATAAAATATATTATTTCTTTTCCAAGAAAACACATATCCTGCAAATATTTATTTGACAAAAATTCTAAAATATATCACTACCATCAAAAATTAAAGTTGAAAGTTTTTTGAAGACGTCTTTTATGCTTACCCAAACTGCTTTTATTAGAACAAAAATACAGCAAACACAGTAATACTGTGAAATATTATAAAAAATTGAAATAACCGTTTTCTATAAGAATACATTTTACATACAAATGTAATTTATTTCTGTGATGCAACACTGAATTTTCAGCATCATAACTCCAGTCTTCAGTGTCACATGATCAGCGTTGATTGTTTGATAAACAGAAAGCTTAAAAGAATCTTTTGTAACAATATAAATGTAAATGATCACTTTTGATCAACTGAATGTGTCCTTGCTGAATGAAAGCATCAGTTTCTTTTAAATTGTAGTGAAATTTAATATATTTAAAAATAAAGTTCTTTGTACTGGCCACCAATTTTACCTCTTGTTGACTAGAGACTCTAGACATTGGCCTTTATGTTTGGGGTGCAGGACAACAGCATCATGGGGGTTTTCTCGCCTTTGAAGAGAAGGAAATGTCAATCATAATGTTATAAATGATTTGCAATGAGCAATAAACTATATAATTTTTTCCCCATAAACTACTATTTGAACATTTAGGTTGAAGTTAATCTGTAACATGACATGTCAGCTTTCTACTTTAAGATAAAAGACTCTTCAGATGTGGAGGAACACAGAGACCCTACTGTGGTTCACTTACTTCAGCACAGATCCTATAGTGAAGCCTTCAGGAAGAACAGTCGGCAAGTCTTTCAAAGAGTGCACCACCAGATCCACCCTATAGAGACAGCATTATTCAGACTGAAACATAAGCACCAGTGCAGCAGTAAAAATCTCTGCAACATCAAATGCACCAAAAGACCAATAAACAAATCTAATCGCAATTCGAAGTATACATGAATGATATAAAGAAGGAATGACTCACTCATTTTTTTCCAAAGCATTTTCCAGTTCTTTTGTGAAGAGACTCTTTTCACCAATCTGTTAACATGTACAAAACTAATTAATTATTACATTAATATAATTTTTATTATTATATTTTATTATGGATTTGGACTCACTTTGGATAAAGCTGTGTCAAGAATTTTATCTCCTGTTGTTGACATAGCCACTGAAACAAAATCAAAAGATTGAAGTGGAATTTAATTTAAGGAGAGTGAATATTAACTAAATCATACTTGCAAAAAAAAATCCATTACAAATAAACAGCAACTGTTTCGCATATTCGACAATGATCTCTTACCTATTTCAAAATGAACATCAGGGTAGAAACCCTTGAGTTTCTCTACAACACTGTCTGTCTGAATCCGAGCCAGCTGAAAATAATGGGAGAAAGGTAACTAAAGGTTCAACAATATTCCATTTCCCACTAAATATGATGGTTCTTTAAGGCTAATCTTCTTGTTGAGGGCTGTAACTGGTTTCTTTCCTAAAACTAATCAATCTTGTACGCACCCTAACAAAGACAGAAATCTTATCAAAGCCATCACCGCTGCTGACACACCCAATCAAACTTACATTTGACTATATGACTCTAGAACTACTAAGTGACGATAAGGCAAAATATATATAGACAATGTTTTCCATTATATAATTAGTTATAGAAATTATTTTAGAAAACGTGAGAGGATGATTAAGACACATTGGCACTTCAAACACATGGATTCCAATGACAAGCAGCCATAAAAACTGTGAAAAGGGTTAGATATTTTTGCAATATTTTAGATTATCTAATTTGTATATACACTAAAGTTTTAAAGTTTGAGATCAGTGATCATTTTTAAAATAATTAATACCTTAATTTATCAAGGACGGGTGAAATTAATTTAAAGTACCAGGAAAGACATTTATAATATGCAAAATATTTCTATTTTAAATAAGTTCTTTTTTTCTTCCTTTTGAAAGTGATCAAATTTTCAGAAAAAAAACATTGAGCAGCACAGCTTTTCAACACTGATAATAATAAGAAATATTTCTTGAGTACCAGCATATTAGAATAAAATTTTACTTTGCAGTCACAGGAAGAAACTTTAAATATATGCAAATAGATAACTTTTATTATTATTATTATTATTATTATTATTAATAGACCATGCACACTGAATGTGCATGTGATAATTTACCTGACTTTTTCTGGTGCCAACACGGATCACCCTGCTGACTTTGCCATCAGCATCCTGTAAAAGAAGACAATATTTTTTTTTATGCAAAGATCAGTACCAACAAAAATAACATGGACTAATATGTTAATTTGGATTACATTCTGACCCTAATGTATTTATAAGGTCCATCTGCCATAGCTGTAGTGAAGTTAACTGTCTTCAGTCTTCAGAGGAACAGAAAGCAAAGACTGATGAGACTGATGAGACTGATGAGGAGGCACTACGCCCCAGTGTGCTGGCTTCAGTAGATAAGACAATAATGCCTGTTCACTGCGTCCGTTACACACGAGGGAGGAGTAAAGAACACCATTCACATAGAGACATTTTATATGCGAGAATATTACACTACAAAAAAGTTTTGGGTAAAGATGATTCAGATGTAACCTCCTATTAAGCACTAGACCTAATAATGTCATAATCGCATAACTAATGGAGCTGCAAGTTTACGAGTGCGGGCGAAATACATTGAATGTAAAATTAATACAGTTAAATTAGAGTTAGATTTGGTTTTGATTGCTCTTAAAATTACTTTTTACTCCGAATTTGAGTAGGGAATGAATGAAAACCTGTAGTAGGTTTGTCTTTTCCGACATATTGTAAGATGATCCTAGTTATTGCTGAAAATATTGAAGTGGGATAAATGTCATTCACAAGTCCGAATTTCAAAATAAAATTCACTTTGACAGAAAAAAAAAATCGCAGACCACAAATAAATTTACAGTCATCGAATGAACACGATTACATTACAAACAATGTCTGTAATGACGTTGTTGAATGAAACAGTTCGAGACGAGGTTCAAAAAGTTTTTGACTGTGAATGTCGTCCATTCCTCACTGACATATTAGTTGTGACAGAGGTGCGATATTGGACATAAATTAGAATCGACGCAGACTGGTGCCTTTATTTTTATTCTGCATTTATTTATTTTGCATGTTATTTAATTATCAGCAAGGGATTGTTGTCATTTGTGATCTGTCAGACAGCCTGTGTCTGACGTTTTTCCTATGTGTAGTCATTTATTTTAAGGTTAGGTCACATTTTATATGATTAAGACTTTTGTGTTTAACAATGTAATAAGTAACTATATTTAATTCTTTAAATTCTTCATCTTGCTAGTTCGAACATTTTGTCCAGATGAATTAATCAGTAGTTAATATCTGCTGCAGGCAAAGCTCGTGATGGAGATCGACCTTTACCAAGGTGGCTGTTCAAAAAATATGCAAAGTCTTCAGTCATTGCTTTGCACCTAAGCCAACTCAGCTGAAGAGTTTTAAATGTTACCATGATGATGTACAGGTGCATCTCAATAAATTATAATGTCGTGGAAAAGTTAATTTATTTGAGTAATTCAACTCAAATTGTGAAACTTGTGTATTAAATAAATTCAGTGCACAAAGACTAAAGTAGTCTAAGTCTTTGGTTCTTTTAATTGTGATGATTTTGGCTCACATTTAACAAAAACCCACCAATTCACATCATAAAGTGTTTTAAAGTGCTAATTTGTGTTCAATAAACATTTTTTTATTATCATAAATGTTGAAAACAGTTGTGCTGCTTAATACTTTTGTGAAAAACATGATTTTCTTTTACTGACCCCAAACTTGTTAAAGGTGGTAGGCTTTTTTGTTATTTATTTTTTTTTTTTACTTTTTTCCCAGACATACTTTTAGCTTTCAGTAACTGGAACCCTGTTAATGGTTTGCAGTTGAATACAGTATCATACGTTGAAGATGAGCAACATGAAGTAAACACACAACCAGAGCAAATAAGTACAAAATCTGAAAGAAAAAAAAAACTGAGAAGACAAAACCATATGACTTTAATTTAAAAGGGACATTTAAAAGGGCCTCACAGTTGTGAGCAGTGCGGAAAAAAGTTTAAATACTTAAAAGGATTAAGGAAACACCTACTGTATCAAACAGAGAAGAAAGGAATCTGTAAAACTTGCGGGAAAGCCTTCGCAAATCTTAAGATGCACGAACATGTCCACCTGGAAGTAAAGCCATTTCTTTGTTCCATATGTGGACATGGCTTCACTGTAAAGGGAAGTTTGCTGGCACACAAGCGGATCCATACAAGTGAAAAACTCTACCGTTGTGAGACCTATGGCAAGCACTTTTCACACTCGGGCATCCTCGCTAGCCATCTGCTCACTCATTCCAATGACAGACCGTGGAAATGCAGCCTTTGTGAATAGGAAATGCACCAGCTTGTGCATACAGGAGAGAAACCCCATATATGAAATGAATGTGGGCAGAAGTTTGGCCAAATTACAAATCTCAGAAGGCATCTCCTTGTGCACAGCGGTGTGAAACGACACGTCTGCGAAATCTGTTCCAAGCTGTTTTATCAGAGCAAATCTCTGAAGAGGCATATGGGAATACGTGGAGCTCTGAAGTCATAAATGTGTGGTATATATGGGAAAAGCTTTGTTTTTAACTATGCCCTACAGAAACACTTACTCACACATAGTGATAAGGCCAATCTGAATGGCAAATCTAAAGATGGGAAGTCTTTCCCTTGTGATGAATGCGGTAAGTGCTACAGTTCGACCTCTGTGCTCAGAATGCATCAGAGACTCAATTCGGAAAAGGATCCATACATGTGTAAAGTCTGTGGTAAAAGCTACAGCAGCATGTATTCGCTGAAGGAACATGAGAAATTTCATTCGGGGGTGACACCGTACAAGTGTGACATCTGTGATAAGACTTTTACTCATAAAGTTGGTTTGAAAATTCATGAGGTTGTTCATACCAAAACTAGACCCTACAGATGTTCTGTTTGTGGAAGCCAATTCGGGCTTCCCCACAGTCTAAGACTGCATATGTGCATCAACTCCGGTGAAAAAGCTACACAAGTGTGAAAATGTGGAATGTGCTTTCGCTTGTCAACTTAAGGCGACATGAGCGGGTCCACACTGGTGAGAGGCTGGTCAGCTGTGAGGTGTGTGGGAAAAAGTTTGTACAACTCAGCCTTGTGAAGGCACATATGCAAATCCAGACCGCCGTGAAACCCTACACGTGCCAGAATGCGGAAAGGAATATGCATACAGTCGAAATCACAATGATCACAAATGTATACCTTTGTGAAAAAAACATTGCCTTAAAGCATGCTGGGAACTGTATCGCAGTGCCATTTTCTTTGTTATGTTTGCTGTTTCTTTCAGACAGATGTCATAAAGGTTTGCTTGTCTTAAAGACAAAAATATGTCTAATAGGACTGTGTAACATTTGATTTGAAAAGCTGGATAAGTATTAATTAAATTTTAATTCATTCAATTAATAATTGGGCTGGGGCCAAATTGCTTTTAAAGGGATACTCAACCATGTCGTTCCAAACCCGTAAAAGTTTTTTCATCTTTGGAACACAATTTAAGATATTTTGGATGAAAATCGGGAGGCTTGTGACTGTCCCATTAACTGCCAAGTAAATTACAGTCAAGGTCCAAAAAAATCTGAAAGACATCATCAGAATACTGCATCTGCCATCAGTAGTAACATGATAACTGTAACATTATAAAGCAATGAGAATACTTGTTGTATGCAAAGAAAACAAAAATAACAACTTTACTCAACAATTCATCTTCTTTGTGTCTCTCCCATAGACTGTAAAAAATATGGACAAAGCGTCTGTGACGTCACCCATAGACTTTCTGAACAACGGGTTTGAAGCCGTTTATGGGGGGTATGGGCAGCGCCATCTTGGAAAATCTTGGGAAATCGTAACCCCGCCCACCTTCTCACGCAGCGCGCTTCACTCAGCTCGCTCTGCAAATTCGGTTATCTCTGTGTATATTTTAGGCAACGAAATATGTTATAAAACACCATACTAACTATTTTCGTTTTCATTAAAAGAAATCTTAAACATTATAGCCACACAAATGTGGTTCAGGCAACGCATATTGATTATATTCAACTACACATAACGTTTGCCTATTTATGCCTCTTTTCATTTTAAATATAATATAAAAATATTAAACATTTTATGGTCCAGGCAATATGTGCATTTGTACTAAACAAGAGATTTTGCAGTAAACAACATTACAGACCATCTTCGTTGTATTAAAATTTAAAATGACAAAACTCAACCCAGTCTCTTTTTGTTAAATTTCAGTTTTATCAATATTAGCCATTATAAAAGTATAAGTAAAAGGTATAAGAAGCTATACAAATAAAGCAAACAATTCAGTTAAACATACAAAGTCAGTGCTCTAGTCTAACCATACATCAGTAAAGTTAAATAGCTTATAAAGTTATGAAACTTCCCCTCAGCCAAAACGATTGCCCAGGGAAACAATTATAGATTTACGAGACCAAAAATCGTCCATTAGAAGATGAATTATATCTTATGTTTAACCACTACAGAGACGCCAGAGTCCGCGGCATTGGCGGCAAACTTTAGAAGGTCTAGCCGAGGAAAGACTGCTTCAGGCGGGGTACATGAACGCCGAGCGCCCGGTCATCGCTGGATCAACTGGATAAAATTTTCATAAATCTTTAAATAAACCACAGATTTGAGCTTTAAACAACCACATTCTCGCCTGAAAACCTCTTAAAACTACATTTCATGACACAGAAACAGTAGTATTATATGTCAACTGTATTAAAAAATGGCGCTTCTTGTTGTCATTCTCCGTGGCGCTGCCTTGTCAGCTGTCAATCAAGCTGTCACTCAAAGTTAACCACACCCTTATTGTCATATATTTTATATCTAAATACGATCTAAACTAACGAGTTAGAAAAAAAATCACCCCCCTCACAGTTGTCAGGCACTCGGAAGCTATCGAAAAATACAATAAAAGTCCATGGGACCAACTTGTAAAAACATGAATTTATGCTGTGAAAACGGACATTTTATCATGGGGGCTATGGACATTTGCTCCCTTTTGGGACCTTCCCCTGGCGGGTTTTCGATGTATTGCAGTTTTTCGCACTTCCGGGTAGGCTTCATTTTTCAGATCAGAATGTTGTCGCTTGGTCTCTCCGCAACACCAGAGCAACATTTTGGAGAATATGAGCTGAAAGCAAGTAGCTTACACTCTTCTGTGTCAGTCGCGATGCACAGGTGCGCTGTTTTCATTATTATGCAAAATCATTAATTATACCATTAGAATTTCTCATTGCAGTGTACTCTGTGTCCAAGAATAAACAGTTTGTTGAAAATGCAATGATTTATTTATTTTATTTGTAAAAGATGTCTTAACTATTACTGTGAATTAGATCAAAAAGTAAAGAGCAGACAAATTGTTTTAAACAGTTAAATGCTCAAATTGAAAAAAAAAAAAAAAAAAAAAAAAAAAAAACAAATTCTAAATGTTTGACTTTTCCTGAGCAGATTGATAGAGAAATTATTAAACATTAGTGTATGCATAAGTTCTCCAGCGTTTTGTCGTTTACCCTAGTGACGTTTATTTTGAAAACCTGTAGGAAGTGTACAAGATCTGGATGCCCGAGTCCATTCACCTAAAAACAGTCAATAGGAATTTCAAAAGATTTGCAATTCAAAGCTGATTTTGCATAACACGAAAACAATAAACAACCTCATTTAACAAATTAACCAGAAAGGGCTCTGACTATTATAAAAAAAATTAAAATAAAACACTATAGTATCATAAATAATAAGTCATATTTAAATAGCTTGCCTGTTTCTACAGAGAACATTTTTATTTGGGTTTAGTTAAAAATGATTTATGGTCAATGGCGCATCTTCGCATACTTTTATTTTGAAATGGTTATGAACTACAGAGGAAGTGTTTAGCGCAGAGTGCAACTTTTCCAGGGAGTTTGCACTCCCGATGGATAATTATAATATACTGACCTGCTTCGTATTGAGAATTTGTTATTCACCATCTGTTAGGACTGTTACGATAATTTGATTGCATTTATTAATACTGGATTTACAGTTTTATATGCGTTGAACTGCCAATGCAGAACGTTTTCGTCTAAATCTTACTGCAATATTATTTTGAAACCGCTTTCAGACAGTTTCTCATTTGTGCACTGCTCGTAGCTGTGAACACTATGTCTAAGTATGAGCTTTTTCAGGGTAAAACTGCTCTGTTGATCTTATTAATGCAGGACACACCAAAGCCATGCAGTTCTGCTGAACCTCATCTCGACATGACACAAAACAACCCTCAGGTGGTAAGAATTTTTGTTATTGAAATTTATTTTGTAACTTGAATGTTTGCAGGTGAGTAGCTTGTATCTGTGCTCTCTCATCAGTCATTAAATATTAAATATATAAGTATAAATCTAAATGACCATACATTATGAAGTGCTGGTAAGGTATATAATATATATTTGAAACTTCTAGCACTATTTATTTGTCTAGGGTTTACAGGGTAACATTTTAGGGTAACATTTCCATGTGATGTGAATTTTAGGCTGCACAGGAGATTCATGCAAGCAGATGTCTTTTAGTAGAGGACAGAGCAGAAGACAACATTCAGACTGCTGTCATGGGTGATGGTAAGGTAAATTTCTAATACTAGCTGTTTTATTAATATTAGCTTATGAATAGTACAGCTGTTGTTAGTTGTACGTAGTAAGACCCCATTTTTGCTAAGATTTTTTTTTACCCCATTTAGCTTATCTTTTTCTTATAACTCATGCATTTAGAATTCTTAAACAGTCTTCAATTTTTTTGTATATCTTTAAAAACATATTGATGATGCATGATTCTGCACGCACTATGAAAAATCATATTAAAGTATGAGTATCAAATATGACACAACAGGCTTTTGAAGAATGCTTATGTCATGAGAAATCTTTAATAGCTCATATGATCAAAAATTTTGTATTATTGTGTTGTTTTTCCATCAGATAGTGACAGGGGCTGGTCTGAAGATCAGGAAGTCGTGTTGCAGGAATCAGCCGAACGACCTGAAAAGCCACAAGAGAACGAGTGTTTTGACTGCGAGCAGTGCGAAAAGGCCTTTCCAAAGATGTTATCTCTTCTTCAACATAAACGTGTGCATTCGTGCATAAAGCAGCACTGTTGTGAAAAATGCGGAAAGAAGTTCTCGCAATTAAGAGCGCTAGAAACTCATCTCCGCAAGCATACGCAGAAGTTCGAGAAGAAGAAATTTCCCTGCGCTATTTGTGGAAAGAGCTACAAAGATCTCGCAGCGCATAAACGGGTTCATGCGGACGTCAGACCGTTTACCTGTGATATATGCGGACAGGGATTCACAGTCAAAGGAAGCTTATATATGCACCAGAGAGTGCACACGGGCGAAAGACCATACACATGTGACACCTGTGGGAAAAGTTTCTCTCTAATAGGCAGCCTAAACTGCCACAAGAAGTTTCATTCAAATGACAGGCCGATAAAATGCAGCCACTGCAATAAGAGCTTCAAGTGCAAGAGTCATTTGAGCCGCCACCTTCCTGTGCACACCGGTGAGAGACGATATGCATGTAAAATCTGTGGGAAAACATTTGCGCATCATGAAGCTATGACACGCCACATCCTCATTCACACGGGCGAAAAGCCGTACATCTGTGAAGTGTGTGGTAAAAGATTTCGCCAGAGAAGCAATTTAAAAGTCCATATGCGGGTGCATGGAGAAACACAATTTAAGTGTGAAGTGTGTGGGAAAACATTCCAACATGATTTTTTGCTACAGAACCATATTTTATCACACAATCATACTGGAAATTCAGAAGAAGAGCAGTTTCCGAATTCCAAGTCTGTTTTAAAAACTCAACTACAGCTACATTCAGACAAAAGCAAACCTTTTACATGCAAATTGTGCGAGAAGAGCTACAGCAACATATATAATCTTCGCATACATGAGAAGCTGCACTCAGGCGAGACCCCGTTCAAGTGTGAGGTCTGCGGTAAGGCCTATGCTCTCAGAAAGTCTTTTAAAACACATATGCTGTGCCATTCAGGAGACAGACCTTATAAATGCATTGCATGCGGGAAAGCATTCAAGTGGTCTGGCTCTCTCAAAATGCATATGAAGACTCATACTGATGAAAAAACACACAAATGTGAGACGTGTGGAAAGAGCTTTCGCTTGTATGGAAATTTAAAGCGACACAAGCGTGCCCATGCTGGGGAGAAGCCGTTCAGTTGTAAGGTCTGTGGGGAAGGGTTCCCAGAACTCGACCTTGTCAAAACACATATGCAAACCCATTCTGGAGTGAAACCCTACACATGCCAGAAGTGTGGGAAGAATTATGTATATCTTAGACATTACAATGGTCACAAATGCAAACCTGTATGAAAAAGATGCCGTGGTAGAAACTTTGTTGTTACAATTGCAGGACTCTTTTCATATTGTAATATTTCCTAGACAAATGTTTGGGTAACATCGTGAAGACATTTAAATAAAACATTAGGCTGAATAAGCCGTTGTTATTTTTAATGTTGTATAATATGTACCTATATAAAAAAAGTTATTAATATAATCATTGGCATGATTATTGAAAACTTGGAAATATGAGGTAATTTATATTGTGTTAATTGTTTTTCAGGCCTGAGAAAGTCGTTAAAAAGAAGCAAATATATGGACTAACGTTAATCTCAATGTTTTTAGGTAAACTGCTCTTGCATAGAGCTTGTGGATCAATTTTTTATATTTTCAATGACTACTCAAACTAGTTTACAAAATGATCTGAATGATTCCTTAGCGAATTTATCTTATATAAAACATATATTTTTAAAAGTGTTTTTAAACATCCTTATCCAGTCATCAGAAATTCCAGAAAAAACTTATAAAAGGCATTCAGGACTCTTTGTTATTAAGAATGGTATCTGAATTATCTCAAATAAACTCACAGCACTTGTTATTAAACCACTGATATAAAGCATGCAAATAATAAGAGAAACGTAGGAAATGTATTATTCCTTTTGTAATTAGTGAGCTTTTAACGACTTTTATTTTGAAACTCTGTTTCGGAAGTATATTTGTTGTAGTCACAGGTCTATAATGGGTCTTACCAAATCCATTGTAAGATCAAATTGATCCAAAGCTGATCTAATGTCCTCAACAATGTACCACTGAATTTTAAACCCCTTACGTTGTTTTTGTTAGTCATAACCATAAACTGTATAGGGTCATAACATAAGCATCTTTATGGCGAATGTCGATCATTAAGAGACTTTTATTTTAAAATAAATCAAAGTGGAAGTACTTGCTGCTTAATTCAACGTTGTAGTGAGTTGTTTATTTTCTTCTCAATCTGGCAGTACCAACTGTCTAACACGGGCTGAGTTGATTTGATTTCTCTTAACT
>NC_081795.1:9334142-9387649 GCF_963082965.1 Carassius carassius | reverse complement strand
AGTCTGGGTCACCATACTTGGCTGTATGTCATGTCACTTTCACTTTTTGCAGTATGCATATTTTAAGCATAGAGTAACCAGGTTAAAATGTCCTTAAATGTGTCAAATGTACTCCAAAACAAACTGCACTAATTGTAGTAATAATTCGATTTTTTGATTGACATAAACTTTTATATTTCACATGCAAAACCAAATGGTGTTAAATCCGAATCAAAAATATAAGGACCTGACACATACCTTAAAAGAAACAAACATGACAGCACCAATGAAAATAATGCAGTAAACAGTAAACAAGTGAGGTGGTAATTTGCATAATTTATTCATGCTGTGGTGTATGCTGGGAATCCAGCATCCAGCACTGCTGAAATTACAACTTTGATGAGGCACAGTGATGTTTAAACCTCTGATTAACAGAATTGCAGAAATAAATAGTTTGAGGTTGTAAAGGGATGTAATGGGACACAATTCAGGTGTTTTTCAAACCTGCATTTGACCACAAAAGTTTGGCATGCATCATCTACTGGGCCACAGCCCTGACAGATCTCTGTTTTAGGGCGGAGAAAGAGAATTGTGTTTGTGAAATATTTTACTGCATGAAGTGGTCAATAAAAGAAATCTCTCTCTGTCTTAAAGGTTGATTTAGAAGTGTTGGACCCACGGGGTCGGACTCCTTTGCACTTGGCCGTGACACTGGCTCATTTAGAGTGCGCCAGTCTGTTAGTCCAGCATGGAGCCGATGTCAGCAGAGAAAACAGAAATGGCTGGACAGGTAATACAGTGAAAAAGCCTTTGCATTTTGAGAGGGGATGCAGTAATTCTGCACCATATGATAAGCTGATAGTTATTTATACTACTGTTCCAGAGATTGGGGTCAGTATGTTGTTGTTGTTTTTTTTATAAGTGCATTAAATTGATAAAAGTGACAATGAGGAGATATAAATGTTGCCAAGAATCCTGAAGTAATGTTTCACAGTTTCTACAAAAACATTTAGCAACACAAGTGATTTGAATATTGATAATAATAAGAATTAAGAATCATTCTTAATAATAAAAATAAGAAGAAATGTTTCCTGAGCAGCAAATCAGCATATTAGAATCATTTCTGAAGGATCACGTGACACTAAAGACTGGAATAATACCTGCTGAAAATTCAGCTTTGCCATCACAGAAATAAATTACATTTTCAAATATATTAACATAAAAAACAGTTATTTTGTCAAAATAAATTCCAAATAAAATTCCAAAAACTAAAATCAGTCTTGCTACTCTGAAAATAATTTGGTGTAGAAACTATTTCCATGCACATTTAGAAATTGCTATTAAATTTCCCAAACAGTTGCGAATAACATACAGTTTAAATGTATATTTTTTATGTCTATAAATTTTGGCATCCCAACATTATAATGCACTGTATGACAAATGGAAGTTTTTTTAATTTATTAATTTATTAGTATTTTTAAATATTATCTTTAAGTGAGCATTAGATGACAACAAAGGTATTCTAAATGTAAATCTATATGACACATCTCCTAACTTTGGTAACACTACTTTACCTTCTGTCTTAGTGTTGCAGGAGGCCATCAGCACACGTAACCCGGAGATGGTGCGGTTGGTGCTGCGTTACCGCGACTATCAGCGCAACACTAAGAGACTGGCAGGGATCCCGTGCCTGCTAGAGAGACTCCGACAGGTCAGCCCCAGATGTCTCTTAATAAACCCTGAACCTGTTAATGACAAAACAACAAGCCACCAGTTTAACAACCACCTGCTGCCCGCACACCTGAGCCCTACATTCCAGTACATACATGCATACTGATACACAAACAAACAGGCTTATGGGAAACCGCTGGGTTTACATCATTGTTTGCTTACAAGACCTCTCTTTTCCCTTTCCTTACCAGTTCCTTAAACCCTGGGTGCCCTATAGCTCTTTTCCTTTTGTTTATGATGGATGTGCAAGCTCTCTGGTCCTCCATGCTCCTCATCTCTCTAGGAGTTTTATTATTCATGTCTTTCCCTGCAGAGTGATCTGTCTCTTGCTTTCACCCTCCCACTATATGCTCACATTCACTCTAACCTTCTCTTTCCCTCTTGCCTTTCAGGCGCAGGACTTTTACGTGGAGATGAAATGGGAGTTTACGAGTTGGGGTAGGTCATAAGTACTGTAATAATGTGTAAATTGCATGTTTGGACAGTGACTTCCTCTTTCCACATACTCATGTCCTGTTATTGTTAAACTCTCCCTCTATTTCCAGTTCCGCTCGTGTCTCGTATCTGTCCAAGTGACACATATCGGGTATGGAAGAGCGGTCAGTGTTTGAGGGTGGACACGACGCTCATGGGATTTGAGCAAATGACCTGGCAAAGAGGCAATCGCAGCTTCATATTCAGGGGTCAAGGTGTGTGTGTGATGGCTTTTTTCCTGCACTGAGCGACCTTTATTTTTCTCCGCCTCTTACCTTTAAATCAGATTTGGGTTTGATCTCCGCTTTTGTTCTCGATGGCACATCTCGCTCAGTGCTCTTTCAAACAAGCCGTCATTGGCATGGAAACAACCTCAGTCTCACTTCGCCACAGTCTCTAATTGGCTTACATTCGTTCAGTCTCTCTCTCTCTCTCCACCTGTCATTCAGACTCCAGCGCTATGGTAATGGAAGTGGATCATGACAGACAGCTGGTGTTTTGTGAGACGCTGCCGTGCCTCTCTTCCTCTCCCACCTCGCCCTCCAACAGGCCTTGCACAACTGCTTCGAACCTTCTGGGGGCGCTGCAACCCAGCGACGAACAGGTGGCGGCCCGTCTATCCACTCCCGTGGTGGCCACGCAGCTAGACACAAGGAACATCTCCTTTGAGAGGTGAGCACTTAATAACAATTGCCAAGTCATTGTTGGCAATAAAAATGTTTTTTAATTAAACAAGGGCATCGTAACGCTTTATTGTGGCTTTACTGAAAAGCCAAGAGTGTGAGCCAGCACTTTTTGGACTAAGCTTCATCATAAAATGTGTGATATCGGACTCACCTTTGTCTGCACGGCACGTTGGCAACCTGGTAACATGCCTGAATGTCTCTGCAGGAATAAAACGGGCATTCTTGGCTGGCGTAGTGAGAAAACGGAGGTGGTGAATGGGTACGAATCAAAGGTACAGCTTATATCATAATACAATATTCAGTGGGTACAAATGTCTGAGAATATATTGAACATTTTGGTTCAAATCTTTTCACTAAAAGTTGTATTGATAATATAAATTAAAATGATATTTAATATTAAATAAGGAAAGTACCAAACATATAAATTTTCAGACTTTTGGATGTCATTATATGGATGAAACATTTAATTTATATTATCACCAGTGATATATTAAAGGGGTCATATGGGGTTTTGTTTATTTGGTGTAATGAAATGTTTTTAAGCGGGTTAAGGTTAAAAACAATTTTTTTCTACACACTGTACAATATTATTTCTCCTCTATACCCCACCTTTCTGAAACGCATTGATTTTTACAAAGCTCATCGTTCTGAAAAGCGAGGTGTACGGTGATTGGCCAGCTATCCAGTGCGTTGTGATTGGTCAAATACCAAAAGTGTGTGACAGAAATGTTATGCCCCTCACCATACTGTGATGCAGTATCCCGGCGCAACAAGACAAAATCATTAAAACCCATTACAAACAAGGCATTTGTTGCATCCTGTTGGGACATAATTAGGGATTATAAATACTTTTACTGTCTTATCGCGCCGCATAAACATAAAACCATGTCTGTATTTGTGCTCTGAGAAATGACAAACAACAAGCGATACTCTATACTGCTCAAAACTCAGGTTTGAATTGTCAGCAGATTCTTTAAATATGAAAACGTACTTACAAACGGCATTGTAGTCTTCTCCCACAGGATCAGGAAACAGTCCTCTGTAAAATGCACAGCACACATCTGAATATTTGGGCTGAGCTGTTCTTCAACAGTGCTGTAAATACAACTTGACCACTGATTTCTAGTTGTGTCCTCTTTTTGCATTCACAACGAAACACACAGTGTCTCCACGACATGGCGACGTCAACAACAATACTACAGTAAGAATAAAAGTTACACCTTCTTTCTTTGCGTGAACATTTGGGCGGCGTTATGCAAATCTTCCCACACAGTGACATAGACATGTGGGGGCATGTTTAAACAAGGCGTTATAGGAGGGCGTGAACGAGTCTTAACTTATAAATAGAATATCTTTTTGGGTTTGAGACTTTAGTCTTTGCAACTTTAGGGATTTTATCTATTCATGAACAGCTTGAAATCGCATAATATGACCCCTTTAAAATTTGTATATGTAGTACATCTTACTTTACCTGCATAGATACAATACACTCACGTAAGGCAATATATAATATATATTAAATCTCACCTGTATGATTGTTTATATCGGCACAAAACATAATTATTGCACAATTCTAAATATAAAGCTGGATATATATTATATCCAACTTTGTCCACATACACGCAGTATACTCACATAAAGTGATATGTTGCAAATATCGACTGCAGTTTTTTTTTGTTGTAAAAGAACTTTATCCTCATACATAGAAATCTCAAATAATTGATTGTTTGTATTACTGCAAAATGTAAAATACATTTGATTTCACTTGTATATGTACGAACAGGCATGGAAACATTCAATTAAGAATCACTACAGAATGCAGAAACACAAAATGTACTGATGCAAGACAAAGGAAATTAAACACCTTAGCTGAAACCTTTTTCAAGTTCAGTATCTTTTATCTTGACAGTTATCCTTGGCTAATAGGAAGGCTGTTAAGGTGTGTGTTAATTAGCTGGCAAGTTGACAAATGCGACTATGGGTGAAGGCTTGGCTCATAAATAATAATTAGGGTACTTGACTGGACACTCCTGGAAGGTTACTGAGCAATGTCTCTGTGACATTAATTAATATTTATGCACTTTGACTTTTTCATCTGTTGACCTGCCTGGAATGGAACGAACTGCTGTGAAACAATTTTCGTTTATACCCATTATATACTGTAAGAGAGTGATGAGAGGCAATATGACAAAACTAAACTGCTCCCATTTCAACTGGCTAAACTGTCTACACTACAGTCACGTAGAGTGTGTGTTTAGGTGCAATATGAGCACTTCATAGTAAATGCTCTGAAAATTCGAACTCTGCTTTAAAGTTCTTCATAATTTGAAATGTCAAGACCATGAACAGCATTTCTTGTGTAGGATAAGAGTGTTGTATTTCTGTCATGGAAATAATGTGGCAGATTAACAAACAAATGAAAAAAAAGAGTGAACATGTTCTCATATGTCTTTGCTTCAGGTTTACTGTGCTTCTAATGTTGAGCTTATCACACGAACACGTACTGACCATCTCAACGAACAGCACAAAACCAAACCCAAAGGTATGTTTGACTAAAGGACTGACCTATTTGTTTTTCAAATCAAAATTTGATTACTTCATATAGTATATTTTCATAAATATCAATCACACATAGAAAATAATAATTTTCTTAAATCAATACACTACTGTGCAAAAGTTTTTGGTCGGTAAGATTTTAAAAAAAAAATAATAATTACTACTTTTATTCAGCAAGAATGCATCACATTGATCAATAGTGACAGCAAAGACATCTTTATTATGTTACAAATGATTTTTATTTCAAATAAATGCTGTTCCTATCAATACTCTATAGAAAGTTTTAGCTTTCATTAAAGAATCCTGAAAAAAAAGTGTAACAGCACAACAGTTTTCAACACTGATAATAACAGGAAATGTTTCTCGAGCAGCAAACCAGCATATCAGAATGATTTCTGAAGGATCATGTGACACTGAAAACTAGAGTAATGGGAGTTGAAAATTCAGCTTTTTCATCACAGGAATAAATTACAATTTAAAATATATTAAAATAGAAAACATTTCATTTAAATGTAATAATATCTGAAAATATCACAGATTTTACTGTATATAAATGCACTCTTGCTGAGCATAAGAGAACAATTTTATTTATTTTATTTATTTTTAAGTGCATATGCTGTTTTTTTTCAACAAATCACAAGGAGTGTGTGTATTGGTGGGCATGCCATAGTGAATATGATGATTCATTATTTTTATGCACGCTCAAATTATTCCCAAACAAACAGCGTCTTTGTCTTGTCTACAGTTACTGTGATGTAATACAGATACTTGGGATTATGCACGTCTTCTGTAATGTGACCTGCTGTGTTTATATCTCAGGCGGCAAGACTCCTCTCCAATCCTTCCTGGGTATCGCTGAACAGCACGTAGGGCCTAACAATGGAGTGAGTGAACGGAGCCTGTCAAGAATTTGTTCATTTATCATCAAGACATCTAAAGTTACTCTTTTCTAGTATTATGTCACTTCTGTAGCCTCAAAATTAAGTGTGTGTGTGTAAATGTGTATGTGTGTGTGTGTTTTACAGCACACTATGGTGACTCAGATATCATGCCCTGCAACGAACCCTTTGGCCGTGACGGCTGAGGAGTACTTTAATCCCAACATGAGTCAGAGAGACATCGGCCAGCCCTGTCACCTCACCACCAAAACACAAAGGTAGTGCATCAATCCAACACAGCTTTCAATTTTATTTTGAGACACATTCTAAATTAATTGGTTAATTGGTTCTTTCACATTGCTATGCAGTTTCTATCATGTGCTGAGTGGTTGCTTAGTGTAAAAAGAGTTCACATTCTGGATTGTGGGCTTTTCTCGATCCCATTAGTTTCTTCAAGAGTCTTATCAAAATATATAAATAACCCAAACCGTTAACAAAAGAAATAATGGTACTTTTTTTTTTACTGCTTAAATAAGTCTTTGCTTGGTCATTAATATTTGCAGAACTCATGATTATGATATTTCTGACTGTTGGTATTATTAACCTAAACTGTAAAAAAAAAAATCAGTAATTGAAATAAAGTATATTTTAATAGACATAAAATAAAACATAAAAATAAACCAACTAAATAAATAAGTTTAAGTACTATAATTACTAAAATTAAAATAGGAATAAAGCTATATGGAAATATATATCTACACATTAAAATTTTAATTAAATATAACATTTACTAATATAAATGACAAAAGCAAATAACAAATGTAATTTAACATTTAAATGAAAACTGAAAATATAAAAATAAGAGCTAATTAAAAATATAAAATGAATACTATAAAAAACTATAGAAAACTTAAAAAACACTGCTCCACTTGATAGGCATATGAGATTTTGCTGCTTCATTTCTGGACACCAGCTGTCATGTCAAACAAAAGTGCCAAGACTGTATGAGGTCACACAGATGTCTTATATGTACAGTATGTTTTTCCCCCAGGTTCAAAGCCAAGATGTGGTTGTGTGAATCACACCCTTTATCTCTGTCGGAGCAGGTAGCTCCTATCATCGACCTCATGGCCATCTCCAACACACTGTTCGCCAAGCTTAGGGACTTCATCAACTTACGCCTGCCTCCTGGCTTTCCTGTCAAGATAGGTAAGAATGAGAGGAAAAGAAAGTACAGTGAAGGAACATACGCATAGATTTAATTAAAATAATTTCAGCAAATTTGTCTCTAAAGTATGGCTAGGTTACAATCACTGACACAGTCACAATCACAAGCGTGAACAACACATTTAAATGAACAGTTCACCCAAAAATGAAACTGCATTCACCCTCAGGCCATCCAAGATGTAGATGAATTTGTTACTTCATCGTGACAGATCTGGAGAAATTTAGCATTACGTCTTGCGCACCAACTGCTCTGCAGTAAATGGGTGCCGTCAGAATGAGAGTTCAAACGGCTGATAAAAACATCACAATAATCCACACAACTCCAGTCCATCAATTAACATCTTAATAAAGTGAAACACTGCATATTGGTAAGAATTTTTTTCCCCTTTTTTTCAAACCATTCCTTTCGGCTAAAATATGAGTCCTCTATGCATATTATTGCTTTCTCCAGTGAAAAGTCATCTTGTCTGAATCGGGAGAGAAATATGCACAGATCAAGCACCATTTACAAGCAAATAGAGTTCTAAACAAAGATTTTGATGTGAAAGGATGTGAGATGGACTTTTTAACTGGAGGAAACGTTAATGGACTGGTATTTAGCCCATAAGTGATGTTAAAATGCCTTAATAATGGATTTGCTTTGTATAAACCCACAGCTTTTCACTTCAAAAGACATTAGTTGATGGACTAACGTTGTGTGGAATTACTTATTATTGTGATGTTTTTATCAGCTGTGTGAACTCTCATTCTGACGGCACCCATTCACTGCAGAGGATCCATTGGTGAGCAAATAATATATTTCTCCAAATCTTTTCTGATGAAGAAACAAACCCATCTAGATCTTGGAGTCATTTTCCAGGAATTTTTCATTTTTGGGTGTACTATTTCTTTAAACTATCAGGCTAATGCAACAATAACAACATCTCACCACAGAAATTCCTATCTACCACATCCTGAATGCTCGCATCACCTTTGGGAACCTGAATGGTTGCGAAGAGGGTGGTTTGCCCCGAGTGGATGCTGAAGGGGACGGACAGAAGGACAGTCCCAGGACGGAGACGCCATCTCCAGGCAGTGACTCTTCCAGCGTGTCCAGCTCCAGCTCCACACGTAACAATCAACCTGCCTTTTACCTTCAGGGAAATGTAATTGCTAGAAACCATTTAAGATGATGACCAAATTGAAAAATATGGTGTTACAAAGTAATAAAGTGTTCAGACAAAGCACTTGCCATTTTTAATGGCCAGATAGGAATTGATTGGATAAATGTTTAATGATTGCATTACTTATAGCGCTGCCTATAGTACAGATGTAACTCTGTTATATAGCAATACATTCGATGACATTAATCTGCACTGGGCTTCACGAATGTGTGTTTGTGTATCAATCAGACTCATGTCGTGGAGGTGAGATCCCACCTTGTGTGTTTGAGGCTCCGCAAGGCTACAGCATTTTAGGAGGGAACCAACGAGAGAACATTAGAGAAGAGGAGGATGATCTGCTGCAGTACGCCATCCAGCAAAGCCTGATAGAGGCTGGATCAGAATATGACCAGGTCTGACATGCAATCACACACTTCTATGTTAGCAGATGCTCATAGCTGATGTTAACAAACTACAGAAATATATCTTATTACACCGTGTCCTTAGCATGAATATCATTTGTCGGTTTAATGTGTCTTATCTGGTTAGAACATGGTGTAAGGCTTTTTTACACATATCTTATCCCTCGGCTTCCCTCAAAGGTGACGATCTGGGAGGCTTTGACCAACAGTAAACCAGGAACACACACTCTGTCCTGTGACCCCAGCCGGCACGAAAGGTCTGCAGTCAGTATTCTGCTTCTACTATCTCGTGTAGTCACATCTCACCCACAATAGGCAAGAAGAGCTTCAGACTCTCATCACATTTACTGGAGCTATTGACAAAGGCTTCACTGTCAATACATCCTCAGTGAAGCTCATAGAAATTCACTAGGGTTTTCATCTCTCTCTCCTCACCTTCGTTTGCTCTTCATGGAGTTTTAAAGCAGGTTGAGATACCATGTCCGTGGCAGCCGACATGAATCCGAAACAGTTGCTTCACGTCATTATTTCAGTTTTAGAACAAGACAACCATGCACAGATAATATCTAGTTTTAAAGGCACACACACACTGATTGAAAGTGACAATAAAGACATTTATAATGACACACACAAAACATTTTATTTCAAATAAATGCTCTTCCTTTGAACTTTATATGGATCAAAGAATCCACAAAGGTTTTCACAAAAATATTAAACAGTATAATTGTTTTCAACATTGATAATAATAATGAGAAATCTTTAGCAGTGAATCAGCATATTAGAATCATTTCTGAAGGATCATGTGACACTAAAGACTAGCTTTGCATTTACAGAAATAAATTACATTTAAAACAATATTATAATGAAAAGCAGATCACTTAAATTTGTAATAATAAATCAACTCTTAAAATGCTGATTTTACTGTTGTCAAGAAGACAATGTTCTGTCAGCAGAGGTCTCCGTCACTTCTTTTCTTCTCCATTACTCAGAACCCCACAGCACAAACCCCACCCAGTGGAGAGCCCTCGCAGCACACCAACCAATAAGCCACCGCGCAGCTACGACGAGCAGCTGCGTCTAGCCATGGAGCTGTCCGCCCGTGAACAAGAAGAGGCGGAGCTGCGTCAAAGACGAGAGGAAGAGGAACTGCAGCGTATCATACAGCTGTCACTCATGGAGAAGTGATGGGGACTAGTGGGAACCGAGGGGTGGGAGAGCATGTCTAGAGATCTAGAACTTACTACGATTAACCGCTCCCAAACGCCCCACCCTCTTCTTCCAAAGAACTGGATAAAATGGGCCACTCTCTGGTCCAGTCGTTCAGAATCACAGAGAAATCTCTGTCTTCACTGCAAGTTTACAAACACAAAGTACTAAACTCATGGCAAGCCACTGACTGATCAGCACTGGTCTGGTCTCCTAATGTGTGAATGTGCATTTATGACTGAGACAGTCCACGCTGTGTATCTTGGCGTCCTTTCTAAAAGCCATCATCTGAGCACTCGCCCAGGGTTCTCACAGACTCACCCGTAGCTGTGAGTTCTGGGGGATTCTTGTCACTTTTTTCAGTTTTGTTTTGAACATACAGAACTTTAGTTTGGTTGTTAATACACTTCAGATTCACTGCACTTGGATTGAGGAGCCATGATGTCTCCAAAAACAAAGAGAGAGACTCTTACACACAAGAGTTCATGCTGCAAACTCCATCAGTCTTGATGGGAATGCTGCATTCAAAAAAAACGTTGACGAAAACCACAAAGATTTGCAAAAGCGACACTTCCATTAAACAACCAAAGTTGTTTAATTACAACAGTTGGTTAATGTCATTGCGTTAATCGCTGAACTTTGAGGATCTCAGACAGGAGGGTCTATGGCACAATTCTGTCTGTACATTTTTTCTAGTTTGCAAGTGCCCTAAAGTGACCGCAAAACCTGCGTTATGACAGAAGTTTTTAATTATTAACCAGTCTGATAATTCAAACACTGGAAAAATTATTGTACGTTAATGGTACACTTGACAATTAATAAGATTGAACAAAACAAGCCATTTTCAGGTACATGTAGTTTATGACTAAATGATTCCTTTGAATCTGAATCAAATGCTCATTGCAATATTCAATATTTGTGTCCTAAATGCACTTTTCACAAAAACAACACATTATTCGCATACTACACAGTGTGTGTGCTCTACTTCAAATGGTGCTAAGTTGATCTTTCATATCGGATACGTTAATCAGTGTAATTGTCACGACATGCATTCATCCGTCTGTTCAATCACTCCACAACAACGTTTCTTTCCTGGCCTACATTTAGTGCTTCCTTCAACATTACCATCAGAGCTCATTGTCTCATGACTGGAACACCTGCGGTAGCTAATCAAAAGTCTAATTGTGCTTTCATAAGGGGTGCCAGTTCTGGCATAAAACATGAAAGGAGGAATCACACACACAGAGATAATGCCCTGAGCAAAGACGAAAGTTTTATTGGAGAACCTTAAAATAGATCTTTCTCCTTAGTCAGATTTATTCTGGGCCTGAGTGACGTGCCCTCAGGGTTTGATGTTATCAAGTGAATCTGAAAAACAAATTAGGAAACATGGCCATACTCAATATCTGAAAAGCTTCAACGTTAAAGCACAAGGGATTGAGCGTCAGTTTTCAAAGGAAACAGATCTGATGAAGGTGTCTGGAGACCGAGCTCCTGAAAAAAAACACTTAGGTTTGATCTTATGATCATGCGACTAGTGAATGCTGAGTTCAGTTGTTAAGAGATGCTTGATATGACTCAATGTTTTAGTAAAACATATTATAAGAGCACTATTTATATTTAACTTTTTTTTTTTTTGACAACTTGGTTGATGCTGTGGTTTGTGTGGAGTGCTGCTGTTGTGTTAGTATGTGACTGAAATCTATTGTTCACATTTGTAACAAAGGCATTCTGAATAAAGGATGATATCTAAATTAACATGAATTTCAAGCGACATGAATCAGTGTCATTAACTTTTTAAGATTGTGGTTTTAAAAATGTAGGTCGTGTGCTTGATTAAACTGCAACAAAATGCATGTACCATGGTATTTTTTAAAAGTACCTTTTGTAATATAGAGGAAGCATTGACTATGTGACGATCAACCCCAGTTAATAATATTAATCAGGCAGTCTGTGCAGGAAATGTGATGAGAATATTCATACATAAGAGTCACTGGTCTCAGATCCAAGTTAAAAATGGGGCCTTGTGAAACAGACTAAACTTAGTCTCTCACTACTGTTTCTCTAATATGCATCAAGGCTGTGCTAAGTAAACCGAAATGCAATATAATGGCCACAAAAAGATGTTACAAGTTATTTTACAGGCCTTTTTTTTAGCATCCCCTTAACTTGGCTCGGTTAAACATTATAAACCTTTTTAAATCACTTCAATTACAAGAAATGTCTGAATATTTTACAATAATGCTAAAAAGGCATGCATGTAGTGCATAGAACACAGCATTACATCATACTGCAGTACTGCTTCTCACCACATTGTGGCGCTATCGTACAAACTCTTTCACTGAAAGAGAAAAGGTAATAATAATCGATCTAGCTCAGATTATAAAAAACAAATAATACAATATTAATAACAATTACCATCACTGCTAAAATACCTTGTAAAATGTACATCTTAATAACGTATTAAATCCTGAAAATGTATTTAGATAATTGATGCATTAACCTGTATACAGAATGAATTACTTTGACAAAACAATTAAAATAGTGCCGTTTTATTTTATAATAGTCACAGCTAAAGCACAAGATTAAAAAAAAGTTCACCAACAAGTTTAGCTTGGTTTCAAACAGAATCATGACTCCACATGCTGTCAGACATACAGTCAACTCTACCGTTCAAACCAGTGCAAAAATATTAAAATACAAATGCTATCTTAAAAACAAATAAAATATATAAAAAAAAGAGTAAAGTGCATGTTTTATGAAACAGCCCCCTTGTTTGAGTTGCTACCTGAAAGATTCTGAACACAAATCTGACATATATTCACTCATTCACACCTACAGTAGCATACAAATTTAGCTTAGACTTCACTGAATGAAACTTTAATTGGTTGTAGTCTGAGACAGTCCTTCACGCCGACAAAAATCAGCTTGTGAAAGTTCATTGTCACATGGTGTTATACAAAACAGTGATTGTCTTTTTCTTGTCCAACGCTTTGCGGAAACGACGAGCGGGGTGAGTCTTAACATGTTGTTGCTGTCGCGTGGAGACCGAAACGGTGGGCTCGACTGGGGTGTGTTCAGGGGGACTGGCTCCACCCACTTGACTTGGCTGTGGGCATGAGGTTGAGAGGTGGGCTGAGCCTTCAGTCCTGCCCGCCTCCATCAAATGAACGGTGGAATCAGGGGCAGAAGGGTTCTGAGGTAGAACGCGCTGCTTTTTATGGGTATCGTCATGGCTGTGGGTCAGTGGCAAGGAGTGAAAGGTGGAAAAAAGGGAAGAGGAGGGTTGATGAAACCCTGTGGTAGCCGGGTGGAAGTCCCAGTTGCTCAAGTCATTAGTAGACAGCTCTAGCTGGTCTAGTTTAGCTAGTGAGGCAGAGCGTTTCATGAGCGAAGGAGGGGTGAGACCAGCCTGTCTAATTCGGGCCTCAATTTCCATGGCTTTCTGCCACATAGCAGGTGCTTTGGGTTCTGTGTGCTGCTCCCCATCTATTGTGTCCTCCTTGTCCTCATGTGACTGGTTCTCCTCAACTTTTCCACTGCGCAACCCCAATCCTCCAGCCTCGTACAAAAATGCCCGGATCTCCCTGAGAGTCTCCTGGATCTTCTGCAAGTCCTCATTGCTACATGCCAGTCGGACATGAGGCCTCAATGGGTCGTCTACATCCGTCTCCAGCTCGGTCACACCTTCTAGCCACAACAGAGAGGAAATACCAGAGCTGGGCTCAGGAGTGGGGTTCAAAGTGATCTGGTCGGCCTCCACTGAAACACCCTCTTCAAGACAGACCGAGAAGGAAGAATCAGGGATTATACCAGAATCCTCATCATCAAGCACTTTGGTGTCATCTACTGTTCCATCTGTAGCCTGTTGGGGCTCAGTACAGGTCAGAGCTGCAGGGCTCTCTGGCTTACTGGAGTAAGATTGTGGATCTGAACAGTCCAAACACGGGGAAGGAAGAGGAGACCCAGAGCAAGGAACCTCTTGACCCTGACGAAGTATAAGCTCCAACTGCTCGGTGGCCCGGCGAACAGATCCTGAGGGTCTGTCGGTGGGAGAATTAGTAACTGAGGCCATTTCCTCATCCATCCCGTCCAGTGTATCAGTTTGAGGGGACTTGCGTGCCAGTGGAGGACTGCAGGTGTGTGATATGGATTCCAGTTCGGTAACTATATGACGCACACACACACTGTTGTCATTGTGCGGGAGGTGGAGCACTACATCTCTATTGGTCTCTGAGCGGGTGTGACACTAGGAAGGAGAAACACAGAAATATTAATTACAAGCGGTAACTGCATTGTTCCATTTCATTCTCAATAAAGAGAGTTTTTTCATTCTCAATAAAGAGTCTTTTGAAGCTACAATATAATTTTCCACCATACCATCTCAAAATTTGGGTCAATCCTCACACAAAGTTTCAGAGAATTAAAGTAGTTTATTTTTGCTTTATTTTGTAAAAAAATTTAAAGCCCAAATGTTGTTCTTTTGTGTTCCAGAGAAGTCAGTCAGTGTTTTTGTCAGGTTTTAAATAACATGAGGGTGAGTAAATTACAACAAAATTTCATTTTTGAACTGTCCCTTTAAGTGCAATTCTAGGTTAAACCAACAGGAGGCAGTTTTGTACTGGTGTGACTTGCCTATACTTCCTGTATCATTTACTGATCAATAAATGAGTCATTCCCATTCATGTTTTATTATTTATCTTTGGACATGACCAATCAGGAAGTGCAATGATCTCTGAAGTGAGTGCCAACTCTTACCTCATCAGCTGCCTCACTTGAATCATCCAAGGATGGGGTGCAGCTGGATTGAGGTGGCAAGACAGCGGCTTTTTCAGAGCGAGGTGGACTATCCTGGGACAGGCAGAGGAATTTCTCTCTGGTGCTAAAGAAGTCAATGCTATCTGTGCTAAGGCAGGATGTGCCAGCATCCACAAAGTCATCTGTTGTTCTCAGATCTGCAGTCCTGGGGTTGTTGTTATCATCACTGGAGTCCAGCCTGGGTACCGCAGGGGCTCCTGAGGGGCTGTCAGCCTCGGGCGTGCTTGAAGGCGGCAGATTCCCTTCATCTTTACTGAGAGCACCTTCCAGACATAGCTCTAAACTTTGTGACACTTGATAAGAGTAATTTTGATCAGGTGTGTTCAGGGACAATTCAACACAGTCTGTTTTTGGCTCAGGCACATGGTGAGATGATTGGGCGTTGAGGACTGAAGTTGGATCACCCTCTCCCTTCTCTGGCGAAAGAGAAAGAGCGAGGATGTGTAGAGTTGGAGGAGGATGGCGACGAGCAACAGGCTCGCTCACCGCGGTGTTCAAGTGAGAGTTCTTCACTATATTCTGCTCAGGCACCACTGTGGCCGCTCGTTGTCTGGGACGAGGCGGGAGGACAGGGTCTTCATGTTCCAGCGTAGAGGGCAAATCACCCAATTTGGTGTGACTGTTGCTCGTAGCAGGCTGTGGATTGGTAAGGGACTCAAGCACAGCAATGCCCAGTATCTGCTGAATGGTAGGAGGACCGTAGTTGTTGTGAGGTTCTGAGCTGTACAGCGAGCGTGGAGCCTTGCATAGCGGCTTGTGACCCTCTGACAGATCGCTGTCTGAGTGGGAACGCCACAGCTTGTTATGCCTCTGTTTGCTGAAAAAATTAGCAAGCAAAAGAGAAAGAAAGAAAGAGACAACAGTGTCAGATGAGCATCTTTCATTGATGTGATAGAAACAGGTCGCCTGAATCACTGAGGGTGGTGACCGATCTTTTAAACGTACAAAATAGTTCAGGGTGTGTGAATGGGTATGCAAACATGAAAGCAAGTATGACAATAAAAGCTGCACAACAAAAGGAATGTGGAGAGACTTGCATAATATATATATATATATATATATATATATATATATATATATATATATATATATACATAAGATCACAATGGCAACGAAACTCAATGCCATTGATTCAAAATACAAGAGCATTTACTTAATTTAAACTTCAACCTGGCTCTGTGCTGACCTTCTTTTTAGAGAAAAAATACTGCATGTAATCCTAAAGTCAATGTGTGTCAGTGAGGCTATTCTTTGGCTCAAAAGGTAAGGGTGTGTGGGATGAAGAGAATTTCAAATAAGCATTCTGACCAAAGGTGGCCCATACCTGGCTAGCAGGATACCCTGGTACTCTTCAAGCTGCTTCATGAAGGATGGGTTTGGTTTGGTGACGTTGCGCCGTTCCTTCACATGGTCAAAAGCTCTCTCCAGGTCCCAGCCGTACTCCTTCATAGCATATGCAATCACGGTGGAGGCAGAACGACTCACTCCCATCTTGCAGTGCACTAGACACTTCACCCCAGCTTTCCTGGATGACAAGAGATTCTTTAAAGCACACTTCCACAGAAAAGCGGCGGCATGGATTGGAATTTCAAAAGCACCAGAACTTCAGAAGCAGTCTTTCTACTTACTTGGCTTCGGAAATGAACTTGTAGGTGTCATTCCAATACTCCAAGAGGTTTGTGGCTTCCTCGTCATACACTCGGATGTTGTGGTACTCGAAAAGCCCGGGGAAGAAATTATCAATCTCCCGCGTCACATTCAGGATGTAGCGAACTCTGAGGAAGTGGGGGTGGTAAAATTAACAATGACTACATGCAGCCGAGCGGATGTATTCATTTAAAAAGAGAGGCCTGGAATAACAGTATCACCTACCCACTGTTTTGGAGCTCCTCAAGATTTGAAGCATTCCACTCTGAACCCTGGAAACACAAACAGAAATCAAATGTTATGGTTGATACTCCTGAAGCAGGGGTGTCCTACAGAGATTAGCTCCAACGTGCTCCAAGACACCTGCTTAAAAGTTCCTAGTATGCCTGAAGACATCTGGTTCAGCTATGTTTAACTGGGGTTAACAACTAATCTCTGCATGCTAGTGGCCCGCCAGGAGCAGAACTTAACAACCAAGTCCTAAAGTCCATAGTTGATTAGTTCTCATCAGTGAGGAGTATAGACAACAGGGTGGGAGACCTACCAGGTAGACGTGGTCAAAGATCTCTGTGGGGCTGTCCATCTGGCCCAGGATGACGATCATCTCATTATCGATGAACTCCTTGAACTCTCGCAGGTTGCAAACCATCTGTATCTCCAGCTCCGTCCGAATCTGAAAAGTTATTATCCAGTATGTTACCAGTTTTTGATGTGAACCTTAAGATTGACCGCCATTATTTAAGACATCAAGATTTTGTTGGGTTGTACCGAAGCTATCTTCTTGACTGAGATTGCACACAATATGCACATTGGATGTTTGTACCTCTTTTGAAGTGACGTTTTCCAGGTCCTTCTGCATCATGATCTTTCTCAAACGGGTCTTAATCAGTCTCTCTGTGCGCTCTCTCTCAGTTGGCCTGTATACACGAAACCCGGAATCATAAATCAATGTAAGGTGCGTCTCACTTAGAATGATTCTTTGTATGCCTGTGTGGTATTGTTCGATTTAGGCTTCACAAAAACCAGAAACCTCAAAACAAAGCCTTTGTTTGATTTAAACAAACAATTAGAAATCAAATCCCAGTTCAGTTGCAGTATGTGCAAATGGTAAATGTGCGTCATCCCTAGGCTTGTCTCTTCAATGATAACAACTCAAGCACTGATTGGCTCCCAGGGGACTGCACTGTGTTCTTAATCACTATCAGTAACCTTAAAAACACTGCTAATGTAGGTCAAGACCTTCAGCTGGTGGCTGTGTGCAACAGGTTTGACAATCCGAGGGATGAAAAGCCCCTATGTTGGAAAGTTAAACATGTTTACACATGCCACTTTGATGGAGATACAATCCCATCATATTCCTATGTATATCCAAGTAAATTGCCAACACTAAATCATAAAAAGTTATGAAGAACTCGTTACCTTAGCTGTGTCAGTTAACTTAATTCAAATGCATTCAGTGGGCACCGTAGGTTCAGAGGATGTCTAAAAAGAATAGATCAGCTTCACTACCCTCTCACCTCTCGAGGAAAATATTCTCTCTATGGCTCAACATAGTAGCCCTGTTTCTGGGTCACAAAGTATCTACTAGATTGACAATTTTCACTACCCTTCTCAAGCCACCTGTTTCCATCTGTCAGTCACTCTACCTATCTGTCCCGCCAATTTTTCCGACTGTAAACAAATCTCAGCATGGAACTATAAAAAGCAAGCATCCACAGTCATGCATTTTAAAAACACATGCACGTGGAAATTCCTCCAACTGTGGGGAAATTCCCCATTACAGTTCAGGCAACATCTTAGAAAGATTACAATATCAGACCACAGTTGATCTAAGAAGTTAGCATTCATCTCATCAATTTGGCAACAACATTTCAATCTATTCAGAGAACACCATGCCTCCTTAACTTGTTCCACTGAAAACTTTCCCTCTTGGCCTATACGACTGAACTTTGAGCTTGCATCAGACAGCCGCTTGACTGTGTGTGCATGCACGTGTCTCACTTCTCCAAAAACAAGGACTGATTTACAACCCAAACACTGCAATTCACCACTATTGACTACATGAGAACTCACGTTTTGTAAACATCAGCTTGGCCCTAAATTCAAAAAGCACAATAACAATACCATTGCTTCATAAGGACATTGACCCATTCGCCCATAATACCAAAGCAAAATAAAAAAGTGAGAACTGGGATTGGTATGTTTCTTATGTTTTTGAACAAAGTCCCATAAGCTCACAAAGGCTACATTTATCTGACCAAAAATTTTATAAAACAATAATATTTTATTAAGCAAGCTTACTGAACAGTAGTATACATTATGTGTTACTCACACATCGGTGAACAGCACAGGCGAGTCTGCACGGTGAGACTGCACGTCTCGCATGGCGTTCCACTCATTGATGCAGTGCTGGTCGGAAGTCACACAGCTCTGATAGTAACTGACCCAGGTCAGAAATAGACTGCCAGGGTAGTAGTTATGACATCGGGCCACCTCGCAAACCTTATGCAAGGACTGCAAGGCTGACCTAAGAGTATGTGCGAGAGAGAAAATACATTAACACTATGTAAAAAAAAAAAAAAAAAAATGATATTGAAAAAAAGCTGTCTTTACAGGCACTTACCACATGGCCTGCACAGAGACTGGTTTGAATACATGGACTCGGTTAACAGTGGACACACTGAAGCCACTAATGAGAGGAACACAACACGTTTAGTCTGAATACTTTGTACAAGTTGTTTAAAAATGCAGAACTTAGTTTGTGTGTGCATGTTATGCCTCACCCGTCTCCATCCAAGTGTATAAGCGTATCGCTCCACAAGGGTAAAACCAGCCCAACTGTGCAAGTGCTGCAGTAAACACATGATCACATGTTATGAGCACCACTTTCTAGAGCAGCAAATGCTAAATTAATGTATCAGAGCATCTGCATTATACTGACCTGTCTGAATTGGTAAAGTCCATTCCCAAAACCACACTTTCTTCAGTGTCCTGTCTACCGTTTGTGGAGACGATGACCATGTACCGTGTACGCAGGGCATAAGCACTCTCTAACCGGACAGCCTGTGACAGAGACACGATCAGCATTCTGATCATGACTGTGTTTTGATTAATTAGGTTTGAATAGTAGTAGTTACCAAGCGGATGGTGTCCTCTGGGCGCAGCAGGGTCAACATGGTCTGCAAATGCTGCTGAAGGTCACCTGTGAAGGAACCATTAACAACCGTGAACCTCCCAGATAATAATGCAGTGACATTCGCATACTACAGTTTAATTACTCAAAGGTCAATTTCACCTCCTCCCATTCGAGACATATGCTTTGTCAACATTTTACATCATTATATATTTTTGTTCATAAAAAAAAAAAAAAAAATTAAAGACTAGAAAAGATTAATAAAATATGTACTATTGCATACTGTATTTTATAAAGACTGACAGTTCCTAGGGCTCATTCATAATGCATTCATATGGGTCTCATAATGAAATCAATGCTGTCTATCTGCAGACACAGCAGTATGTCTATCAACATTAATGCAAATGCATGCGCAAAAATAATCTTCAGTGTCTTTCATATCCAGGCCAGTCATACACATTGCCATATGGTACAGCTCAAAGCAAAACTGAAAACAACAGAGACAGATTCCATAACAGATTCCATATAACCATTATATCGAGGTGCATCTGACAGCTGGAGAATCACAAACTGATTGTCAAGAGAACCTTTCGTGCCGTTTCATACCTGTGTGTTTGTTCTGCCGCTGTGTGATGCTGGGTGCTGATGAAGGGGAGGAGCCATTTCCCCGCGGGAGGAAGAGGGCGGTACCTTTGACCGTCAGGAAGTTCTCGCTGATACTGTTGACAAAAACAGCAATAGAGAGAAAGAATATTATTATACATATCATACTAAAATAGAAAATGTAGTTAAATGGTCAACATTTAGATCTTGAAATGTAATGTAAAAAAAAAAATGCTTGCCAACTTGGCATAAAGGACCACCAAACATTCACATACGCGTTTGAGCACTTGCGCTCTCAGAACATCAAGAGGATCAATCTCAGACCTCAAAGTGACATAAAATATGTGAAGGGCTTCATGCTGCGTGCGAGAGAGATTGTTCCCAGAAATCACTATGGAGACACTGTTGTTTATCAGCATGACTGTGGCCTCTGCCCGGCAGAGGCTCGGTAACAGAGCAGGGAATATTTGACCTGTAACAGCTGTCGTTACGAAGCACCTCCTTCAACTCAACAATTACAGTGACCTGAGGTCCCACTCATAAACTGCTGCTCCTGTATCACATGCCAAAGGCTTTGGACTTTCCACGTCTGACTCCGAAAAGTACCCTCGGAGGAACTTCTGAGGAATCTGGGTAATTCTGCGGAAACAAGTTCTCGGTCTCAGAATTTTGGGGGAGGAAGGATTGCAGAATTAAGGGAAGGCAAGAAGCCCAGGGCAGTCACACCCCAATTAAAAACACACACACACACAAAAAAAACATCGGGCTCAGCTGAGCTCATTTCCCACATCCCAGTCACCCCTGACCCAGCTGTTTCCTCCCCCTCTAGTCTCAGTTTTTGTATCCTGTCTGTCTCATGGCCTTTCTCTTTTAGTCAGACCCAGTGTCTAAAACTAACACTTGTTAAGCACAAAATGCAAACAACATTTGTTTTTAGGAAACAAAACATTTTAAATCAAAATATAAAAAAGATAGTTTAACGCTCACTGATGTAAGTGAGAAAAACACATAAAACAATCACTAAAATATTTGGACAAGACTATGTGGTTTCATGTTTCTGTAATAAAATCTTACTGTTCACCTACTTTGGGGCCTTATTTTAAAGAAGAATAACATTTATTTAGCAAAGGATGTATTCAACCGATCAGAAGCAGCAGTCTGACATACATTTATACAGTTAAAATACCTTTATAACGTACAAAAAAATTATCTTTTTAAATGAATGCTGTTCTTTTAAACTTTCTATTAAAGAAAAAATCTATTCACAAGAAATGTTTTTTTGAGCACCAAATCTTATTAGAATGATTTCTGAAAAATCAAAGACTTTAGCAACGGCTGCTGAAATTCAGCTTTGCCTTCACATTAATAAATCACATTTTAAAATCTTATTTTAAAGCACAGACTTTAAACTTTTGAACAGTAGATTATATGTTAATAAAAGTGCAAAATACAGTTTCATGACCAGCACATGATGCACACTTGCCATTGGCAGGTGTGATAAAATGTTAATTTTGTTCTGTTAAAAGTTCTTCATGCTCTGCAGTTTTCACTTTCATGCTCTGAGCATCGTCTATCAGCACATGAGGGGATATTAGCTGTAGGCTGATACAGGTTAGCGGCTAATTTTACAAACCTAAAAATAAACAGCAGAGTGAATGTATGCTGATGGATTTTAACAGTGTTGGTAGCTACTTTATACCATCTCATGTAGCCAAACATGACAGCTGAAAGAGCATTGGGATGAAACTTTGTATTTTTGTGCAAGATAGCAGAAAGCATGCAAATTGCTTGATTACAACATCAGGGTGTGATAAAGATTATTGACTGTCTCCGGTAGTTTACATGTAAAGAAGTTAAAATATAAATATGAATTTTAATATTTTATATTTTACCCTTTTTAATTCAATTTTGGTCCTGTGGTGTTCCAAATTAAATTTAAAAAGTAAAAATATTCCATGCAATCTCTAAATTAATGCTTGTTCATAAAATCTTCATGTTTTATAAAAAAAGGTTAATTCAGGTTAATTATTAATATACTGATTGAGATAATGCAGTTTAAAATGCAGAAATGCAGTTTACTAAACTCCAAAAGCTTAGTCATGTCAAGAATATGAGCTAGAAAGCTGCGCTGGGCAGGTTTTCGCAGAACAAGTTGCGCAATATCCTTGTGGAGGGAACAGAGAGGGCACTGAGGCCACACAATGTAATTTCCACCCACTTGCATTTCACCAAGGAAGGGCAAACGCATTCACACACGGGAAAAAAAAGAAGAGAATCCATATGGATCAGACAGAGGAAATAGATGACCTGCCGCCACTCGTCTAGAGAGAGAGAATGAAAAGAGGGTGGGACGGTCATCTTTTGGCATGAAGCGCTGGACAGTACTTGTTAGGGCACAGACCCAATCATCACTATGCAAGGGACCGCTGAGAGCAGTGCAACATGCTGAAAGATGCCTGACCCCCACCTGTCCCTGGCCATATTAGTCTCTCTTTCACTAGTGGAGGGATAAATATAGACCCGGGCATTCGGTCAACTTCTGAGCTGCAAATTAGGCCCCTTGCCACTAATACAGACATATGGGCATAAATAGACTAAAGGAGAGATGAAAATAGAGGCAGGTTTGGAAAACCTGAATTAGGACAATCAAACACTAGAGCAAAACTGATTTTTGAATTGATGTGAGATGGAGAGGCACTATTCTGGTTCACAATCCTGCATTCTAAATGGTCCACATGGGTGACCAACTGAAGTCATGCTGACTATACTGAGGAAGAGAGGAGGGGGTTCTGGCAAAGGGGCAAAGCAGAGAAGAAATGTCTGCAAAGAGACCACTTTTTGAACTGTGAAAAATAATATTTCAACATTTTCGTGTGTGAGACTGTATATTCAGTTTAAGCAATATGTTTAGTTGAAAGCGTGTTTCGGCACCCACTACAAGAATAGTACAAATAAGATTAGGTTAGTAGAAATTAAGTCAATTTGGTCTATGAGAAAGTGCTGTCTGTATAACTCAGTTTCTAGCCATAAACAACAGATGTGTTTGAAACTAGCTATTTATGTTATGCTATTTTTAAAATTTTTGAAAATAGTTTACGTAGCCTACTTTTCACTCTCAAAGAACATGGGATTTAGGCTCTTATTGCTTTAAAAAATATTTGGACATCTTTAGCATCATCTTAGCTTTTTGATGTTTCAACACCATTTCTAAGAGTTAGGAGGAAGCAATTTTACAAAACCTATTACGCCCTATTTCAACTATATCAGACTTCCCCATGACAATGCCAACTCTTAATCCAATCAAGGGCATATTTAACAGTACTTGGAAGTTGTTCAAATTCTCTACGTCACTGGGTGTTTGAAGTAAAGGCAACTTGTGTTTCTCACTGCATGTTTCCACACACTAATCAACTTCCTCCCAGTACATCACACCTGTAATTTTCCAGGTTAATCATTAAAACTCGATGACAAACACAGACCTAATCCAAGCTTTGCTTGCCTTGGTAGTGTATAAGGAATAATATAGGTTTTTATATCAGGGGATTCCCATCAGGAATCATCTGACAGATCAAAGTAAATGAACAATGACGTGGATTCATGTGGATTCAAGTTCCTCATGCCTAATGTCTGCAAGATAAAACAAAAACTCCACCCTAGTGATAAAGTCTTTCCTAGAAGAGAGTATAAATAACATCAGTACTGCTGCATAAGGAGGAAAACAGATAATGCAATAACACTACTGACAAATGTCAGGTGACTGCATAGTCAGTCTAAAAACAAAGCCACGTATCTCTGTTCTATGCACTGAAACATAAAAGAAACCAATGGACTGGAGTTTAGGCCTGACTGTAAAGATTTCACACTCTGCTTGAGTGTACAGCAATTCATTCAGTACAGTTCACGTTGCGGTTTCAAGCTGTCTGAGGTCTCAGAAATATGTAAAAGCGGTGGTCGAAACTACAGTGTTAGCCTAGCAGTGTTAGAAATAGCACAAAAACAAACAACATGCAAACATGAGAAAATCTCATTCAAATCAAATTCAGCTATTGACGTAAGAGCTCAGTTTAGCAACCGTTAAGTTTGTTGTGAGATCCGCCATCATATTTTCATAATTAACGCCGGAATCTTGACAAACCAAAAAATAAATAAAAAAAGTCCCGAATGGAAAGGTGTCACACATTAAAAGCTTTCACATCTCTTTCTATACCTTTAAGATATTTACATTTGGACATTTCATGCATCTTGAATGATTGCTATTTGATGGGCTGCATACATCACTCTTACAAAAGGCCACATAAATGTCTGTAAAAGATATTGTATCTACAATCCCCAAACAATATGCAAATTTAACTGAGTTCACTTTTTTGATAAAGCTATAATGCTGGACAGCATAATTTTGGAGAAGCTGACACAGCTCACCAAGTTCTGCAAAACTACCTCAATGAATACAATCGGTTGTTGCATTATGTACTTCATTTTCTTTGGAGTTTCTGAAATTCTGTATAGCCTGAACAATTTGATGCATTTACACTTTGCCAAGTCACATCTTTTGCACGTATCAAACCACTTCCTGACTCGCACTGCTATCCATCAGAACTTGAAAGCAACTTGGAGAACATTTACACTTTACATCAAATAATCTGACCTGTAAAGTGACATGATCTGATCTTGATTTCTATCTTGATGCATTCAAGTTTAACAAATCAAAAAATATATGAAAATATTTTGAGGACAAATAAAACTACTTTGTGAAGCGAACACTGACATGGACATTTTTCATCAAACATTTAACTGCAATTAAATTATACACTATTTTGGGGAATTTAAAATAAAGAATAAAAAAAAAAATCATCAAATTGATCAAAAGAGACAATAAAGACACTGTAACAAAACACTTCTATTTCAAATAAATGCAGTTCTTTTAAACTTTGTATTCATCAAAGAATCCCGGAAAAAACTGTTTCCTCAAAAATATAAAGCAGAAAACTATTTTCAACACTGATTATAATAAAAAACACATTCTGTAACACCAAATTAGGATGATTTCCGAAGGATCATGTGACACTGAAGGCCAAAAAATGGCTGCTAAAAATGTATTTTGCCACCCCAAAAATGGATCCTTGGTGAGTATGAGAATTTAAAATACTTTAAATACTGAACTTTTAAACGGTAGTGTTTGTAGTTTGTATATTAATTATTAAATATTAATTTTACAAACATAAAACCCCCAACATCACCTACTACAACCAAAACACGCCATTTCAGAGTACCTCTACTTATGTTGATTTCCTCAAAAACCTACTAGAGACACAATCATAATATATCCATGACTTTTTCCCATGCTTATTGGAAATAAATGTGGCACGGTTATATAAGAACTCATCAATTAATTTACCTCGTCAACAGAATGGTGAATCACATCTCCCTCCCGTCATCTTTGACAACACACACAGTTACGTCACAAATACTTGAGAAATGTCCACTTCTGCTTCCAGGTGTGACGAAAACTATTTCAATGTATTTACCGTCACTAATTGCATCCGTGAGAAAAGTTCGAGACTTGATAATCAGCGTCAGTGCAATGATAAAAACAAACAACACTAATAAAGACTTCAGTGCGTAATGTATGACCACTGTGCTAGTGAATGCAGTGAATAACATCTTAACTTTACTTACAGCTGGTTGATCTGGTTTTGAGAGGCGACTGCGTTGTCGGAGAAGTACGGCATGATTTTTGTCCCGCAGCAGGAGCAGAATCCCCGGACAGAGAAGCTCTCCGTGACCGCAACACTCTCCAGGGTCATGACGGAGGAACAGAGAGCCGGATACCCTCAGCCAGACATCTTTTCAAGCATTAGTGCGTAATAAAGAGAGCTAGCCAAAATAAATAATAAAAAGCTAGCCAAAATAAATAAATCGGGTTTTAAATGCTTTGTCCAGTATTCTAAAATAGTTTTATAATGACCCGTACATAAGGCCTTAAAAGGATACCAACGTAGCCTTAAAATAGCGTAATGCTTAATAAAAACAAACAAAACAATCTCAATAAGTTAACAGTTTCTTTTAAACCCGCCCTCTAAATAGTCATAAAACATCAAATGAAAACGTATAAAGCTAATACAAAAAAAAAAAAAGAAACAAAAAGAGAGCGCATTTGCTTTGGCATGAGCCAGCGACACGCTTCACTCACACACTCTGCATTTAAGGACTGCGGTGCGGCGCACTAATGCTTGAAAAGTGGGAAGGAGTAGCTGCTGACATGTGCTTCAGGAAGGGTCCACTGCAGGACTCCACAGACTGCCGACACTCTAGACACTCGCGCAACGACAGAGCGCAGAGCGGGAATACAACCTCAGCTGCGAAATCAAGAGTTTAGAGTGCACTTCAGTGCATTCTTCAGATTAGACAGTTGTTTTCTATGGGCAGTCAAGTGGTTCTATAAATAGCTCAGGTTTCAAAGGAACGTGGAACAGGGTAAAATAAATAAATTTAGCAAGCCAGGTTTAAAAAGCCAGGAAGTGTATTTTTTTTCTTTTGTCTTTAAAAAAGCACATCTTTATTTTACATTAATCCTTATTTTAAATCAATAAATGCCATGATGCATAAATACTTATCATTTACATTAAAAAAAAAACTTGGCCTTCTAATTAATTTTGAGAAAAGAAAAAAGACCCAAGAATGTTTTTCTACAGGTTTGGGATGTTCTTTTAAAGGGATAGTTCACCCAAAAATGAACATTTGAGTTTTATCTGCTTACCCCCAGGGCACCCAAGATGTAGGTGACTTTGTTTCTTCAGTAGAACACAAACCAATATTTTTAACTCAAACTATTGCAGTCTATCACTCTTATAATGTAAATGGATGGGAATCTAAACTAAAACATACAAAAAAAAAAATTAAACCCTGCGGCTCATGGCGATACATTGAAAATCTTTTTTTGAGTCATTTTGTTAATTTCATTCATTTTTATATAAAATTTTATTAAAATGTTACGCGTTACTTCCCTAACATGTCTACTAGTACTTACGCAATCCTTCATCAAACTACAAACAATGCAAAACTATAATGCTATAGAAACAGAAAAGATGAATTCATTGTTTACCTGGGTATTCAGTCTATGATTAGCTCAACTTACCTCTTATCTGACAAGTCTTCAGGTTTGAGTCGTTCTTTCATCACGTGACAGCCACATAAGCTTTAATCTATGCAGTCTGAGCCAGAAAAAGGATTGATAAGTTCAACTGTCGAGTCATCATCGGGTTTGAGTCGTTCCTTCATCACGTGACAGCCCTATAAGATTTGACCTTAGACTGTATAAAAGAAGTTACCCTGGCAACAAATCTATGTATATTCATTTTTTTTTTTTTTTGTCTTTATGATTTGAAGTGAAGTCTGTGGTTGTTTTTCATGTCCGCGGTTTGAAGCAACCCCAATACAAATAACGTGATATTTAGCCCCTAAAATGCGAATTTTACCAAGGCAAACCTTCCAAAAAATTTAGATTTTAACCCCGGGAAGCAATTTTTATCGGGGAACCTCCTTGGAAGCGCGATTGGACTAGTTTTGGACTAGTTTTAAGAAGCAACTGGTTAGGATTTGTTGTGAAATCCTGGCAACCCTGATCTGAACGCACATGCTGGAGATATACTTCTAATCACAGGAGCATTTTTACTGATGAGATGTGCATGAAAATCACATTCGATTTTTTGCACAGCCCTACTTTGTTGTCACACAAAGTGGGAAAGGGACATGAACCGCAGGCTTTGAAGCAAAAATAGCATCATAAGTACTCATACATCAGCAAATACTTTAGGTTTGATTCTGAAGTCACAACCGATTAGGACCGCGAACAAAGAATATCCTATAGCTAAACATTTTAAATGTAAACATTTTTAAAATTCAATGTATAGATCATATTTTACAAATTTTATATCAGGAAAGAGAATACAGAACAAAAACAACCAAAGAGAGATTTCTGGATTTATAAATTCAAGGCTGTGAAATGTGTGTGTAAACTAGTGATTGTTTAATCATATATAATTGCTATTCAACATCTTAGTTAGCTGTTTAATAATCATGTGACCTACTGAAGAAATGACTATTATAAGTCCTTAGTTAGAGGAACTGAAGGACATGTAGCCATGAAATAATAAAGGGTTTTTAATTTTGTTGTTGTTTTGTTGTTGTTGTTGTAATTGTTGTTTTTTTGGAGGATCATAGACATTGACTGTTATATAAATCAAGATGAGTGACTTGCCACCAATATTTACTGCCAGAACTAAATACTTAAAATACATAATTAATCACATTATAATCACAAAAAAATAAAATAAAAAAAATACTTATTCATTAGAAGGGAAAGATCATTGTTTTCAAATCACATAGTTGGCCCGTCACAAGATTCGGTCTATTTATACTGTGTATCGTTGTCAAAGACAATGACCTGACCCAGACCTATGGGAAAATCCATCTTGTTTAAAAAGGCCCAATACGAAAAAAAAAAAAAAAAAACACTGTTAATCTCTCATCTAAAAATCTGAGCGAGTTGTTACGCACAACAAGATAAGTCATACCATGATATAATTTTATTCAAGGATATTTTTCATCATCTTTGGAGAATTAAAACAAAGGTGTGCTGTACACTAAACATGCTACTACAATTCAAATGTGTCTCAATATAATCCTTTAGTAGACAATTAAACATCATTAAGACATTCAAGTGATGGACAAACCTGGTTAGTTTGCCTCAGTGAAGTCCAGACAAGATGTCCGAGTTTGATAATAAACATAAGTCATACAGAGACCAAGTGTAAATCAACAAAGTCGGACAGCTAGGAATCAATATTGGGATACTAGTCAACTGTTGAACACTCCTAAAACCCATTAGGACTGCTTGTTTAGAGCTCACTATTCTACATGTCTAAGTGTATATTATGTAAACACACCTTAATCTAAATTAAAGACAGCTCTGCCACACGTGTGAATGCATGACGTAGGTTCTCTGTGTTAAAAGCTGATGGCATCAAAAGATGGTTTAAACACACCCATCTCCTTACGTTACAACACATCACAGTCTGCATTCCACTGCATTTCCTCTCCTGACAGCACATAACTTCTGAGGCCTTATCAAAAAACAACTCTGGCCTGTTAGCACACTCGGGTTGTGTAAGCTACTTTGTGTTTATATCAGAGTTTTCCCATTGGACTTTCTTGGCTGGTAATTTGAGATGTGGCTGTTGTCATGTTGTGTTTACAAAATTATAAGTCCCTGTTGGGCAACGGCTGCCGTCTTGCATTCAATGTCCTGGAAAAGGTCACTAATCCTTTCAAGATTATGGACACTCCCTTGATTACCCCCATTTCAGGACTGCAGTGTTCTGAAGAGCCAGCTGTTTCCTATACTTGGAGCTGGTAATGTGTCTGATACCAATTCCTCCTACGTTAAAACATAGTCAACCACATGGGAAATCCTGTGGGTGTTATGACCGAAATCTTATATTGCTGTATGAGTAATTTTATTACGGTAACTTTAAGTCTTTTTCACAACATAGTAGTTGTTGCTGGAATTTTAAGCCAGTGAATTAACTTATTTACAGAATAATTTTCATCTTTTTGTTTTTTAAATATTGTATTACATTTATTAAAATAAAAAAACATATAAAAATCATATAATCATGTATATTTGAATATTTTATATAATTTTTTTTATAATCATACAAAAAAAGGCATTCATATTTACATGATATATAAAATAATTTATTGTGATATATATATGTATATATACTGTATATATTAGCCTTTTTGTCTTTTCTATTTTGTGGACACAACCTAATGGACGCAAACCAAAAGATGTGATTATAAATGAATGATAAATCTGGTATTAGTGCAAAAACAGTTCAAAGCAGCTGTAAAATATAAGCCAATAAATGTAAACCTGTGACTAAGCATCAGATGAATTCTAAATGCATGTTTTAATGTTCCTTAGCAAAAACAAAACAAAAAAAAAAACACTGGAATTCACATTGGGCATGTGTGGTGCATCTCAATGTGTCAAAACTACATTTTTATCAAAGCTAACCACACTGGAAACGGCTGTCTGCACTAAATTATGCAGCAGAAATGCAACTTTATAAATGGTATATAGCACTATAGCTCTGCCAGATAACATATTTACACCTGACCTTGAAAAAAACCTAGGTGAAATTAAATGAAACTCAGGCATGGATAAACTTGCTTTGCCCAGCCCTGTGAGAAACAGTCGTCAAACCAAATTAATTTACACACACACAAACACACACACACACACACACACGTGTACGTGGTCCAGAAGAACCTGTTGGGCCACACTGCTGTGACTGTGCATTGCCTTAATTTCTCTGCACTCTTCACTATGTGCTGGATCTATTTTTCTGTTCTGTTTCCTGGTGTCTGTATGTCCTGCTTTCTCTCTAAACCACCCCCTTCTCCAGCCCCAAGACTAATTTGAGCTGCTGGAATGAGGCCAGTGCACAAAACAAATGTATTGCAGGCCAGTGAAGACTGAATAGTGCCATAAAAAGAAAAAAACACACACAAAAAAATGCACTGCAGGCCTGCTAAGACTTAATATTCCAATTAAAAAAAACAAACAAATGCAAACGATGACAGTCCTGCTAATATGAACCACACTCCAGACACACAGATACAGAAATCTCTTAAGCAGCTACAACATTTGCTATACATTTTAATACATTTAATTAGTTTTTATCATGTTTTTATTAATTAACTGCATCAACTGGTTTTACAGGCTTGACCAAGTCCAGTTTAAAATGCCGCCAAGATGCAGACCACATTTTGTAGTTTGCAAGTGATTGTAAGTCATTTTATGACAAAGTCTCAGACGTGATACGCATTTGCATATTTATAACAAGTGGCATACAAATGTCCTGTTCAAAAGCGTTTTTTTCTCTGAAAAAAAAAAATGTAAAACAGTAAAGTCACTCAGCAGCACAACTTTTTTTTTGCATTTTTAACATTAATAATAAGAAGAAATAGCACCAAATCAGCATTTTAGAATGAATTCTGAAGGATCATGCAACACTGAAGACTAAAGTAATGGCTGCCTAATATTCAGGTTTGCCTTAAACTATCTTAAACTATATTCAAATAGAATACTATTTTTTTCAAATTGTAATAATATCTCATAATATGACAAATAATTTAGAAATTATTTTTGATCAAACAAATGCAGCTTTGGTAAGCATAATACATACATTTTATTAAAAATAAATAAAAATAAAACTTACAGACGCCAAACTTTTGAATAATAGTGTACATGGCAGCATTAAAAAGCATTTAGTTTATATTGTGTTCCTGAGAGTACTGCAGATCCCCCCTGCACCCCTTGAAGTCTCTTAATATTTTAGTGCTAATAATTCAGGCCAATTGTTACGTAATCCAGGGTCAGGCTGTTGCATGGGGGTGCCAGTGGGAAAAGGCAAATGAAAACACACACAAAGCTCAGAGATATGAGAAAATTGTAAAGTAATGACATCATACTCATCATAGGATTACCTAACATGCCATGTAATTGAGGACATGTGTGGCACAGCATTAAGAGTGCCAAGTTTTGGGGTGGTTTGTAAGCTTGACCTGAGTGTTCTAGTGTTTGTCTTGGATACTACACACACAAAAGCCTGATGTCATGTAAGACCCTCCCAGACGATTCCAACTCTGGTGGTGGGAAGCCAAACAGCATTGCATAACCAAGCTTGAATAGTTATCGGTCCGCCAGGATTCTTATAATTCAAATTAGATCAGAGTCTGAACCCCGTCCAGACCCTCTAATGAAAGCCCCAAGCTGTCAACCATGTGCTGCAGACCTTGCTCTTATACTCTTGCAATTATATATATATATATATATATATATATATATTTAACAGAACAACAAGACAAAATAAATCTATACATTAATTAATTACAAATATGACAATGAGCTAATATGTAATAAAAGAAAATTTCATTTCCTGCACCATTTTTTGGGGGACATGAAGTTAAATACAACTAAACGTAGAGATCCGAGTACTAAAATGTTATTCGCTTTTAATGGCATCATTAAATTAGCCAAAATATTTCAATAAATGAACACGCACAGTGTAGGAAATGCGTAGATTTTTGGATGCCATTTCAATTCTGAATAAATCAGATTTTGTCTGGGTCTATGTATAGGGCCTTTGTTGTTCTCATTTGATGTCCGATTTAGCATGAACCACAATGGTGACAGCATGAAAGAATTGGTTAATCTAAAACAAGAGACAGATACAAAACAAACAAGTCTGATGTCACTTACATACGTGTGTACTCTAAAATACACAAATATTGCTGACCTCAGATACAGAAAACTGATATTCATGCAAATATTGTAGTGTACTGGATTGCAAAGTCACGTACACAAGGTAGTTGCAGGTCACCATCTTCCTGATTTCACTTACATAAAACTAACTTTTTACAATAAAAATTCTTAGTCTGAGATATTTATTGTAACATCATGTAAATCATAGCTTAATTTACACTCTTACTTTAGTTTGATTCCTTCACTAAGCCCATATCTAGCCAAAACAGGCAGATCAAGCAATGCATTTACCCATTCTGAACTTGAAACAAACAATAAAGCTCAAAAGGTGGCAGGGTTTGAATATTAAAGTCATGTTCCTCTCATCCGTCATGTACTGTTCAGAATACTCCCCCTGGTGGATTGAATGCTCTACTCAAACACAAAGATGACGGTTCAGAAGTGTGGTTATGAATATAAGAGACATAAATATGGATTTTATCAAGCTGATGGATGAACAGAAGAGGTTATATGTAGGCCTGTGGACATACCTCCTGGGCTGAGAGCGCCAGTCAACTTCAGCACTGCCTGCCTCCTGCAAAAAGAGAAAGAGAGAGAAAAAAAAGAGATACAATGGTCAGACCCCAAGTGCATGTCTTTCTAATATGGCTAGAAAATCAGTTAACAATTATTGTTCAAGTCACCTAACATAATCAGTATTCATCAACATTATATTGGATTCATTTTCAGATCATATGCACACATACAAATAAAAAGTCTATATACACTACCATTCAAATTTATTTTGTTTTTAAAAGAAAACCTACTGCATATTTGGGGCATATTATTGGGATATGACAACTGATATTTATATGCATTTGATGCAAGTAGCTTGCTATACTGTTATAAAGATCTAATTTATTTACATTACACACTATCAGAATTTCATCTTACTTTTTGGCTATATACAGAAAATATCAGCAACTGAACCCAAGTTTGACCCTCTGAGTTGTGTTTTTTTCTCCAAGTATGAGCTTTATATTCTCACATATCAAATTGTGACTCATACAAGCTTGATGTATTAAATATGATACTTAGGAAAAAACACATATGCAATGATTAAATGTTTTCTGAATTTTATTTTACATGACACTTACAGAAAAATACAGAGTTAATCAAAAAATAAACCTTTTATTTATAAGATGATAACTGGACGGCACAAACTGAAATATGCAATTTAATATAGTCAGTTAACAACAAAGTAGAACAAGTGTCTGTTGCTGCAGTTTATTCTGTTTCAAATAGCTACTATTAAAGAAAAAGTATATGTAGTTAACAGTATATCTGCACAGTAACTAATCATAAACAACGATAATGACTTGAAAAGGATGGTTTGGGGTAGAGAACTGAGCTGCAGGGCTTAAATATCATAATTTCATCCCATGGGGACAGTCTTACTGTCACTGAAAATTGCCCCTTGTGCATCATAAAATGTAACGAAACGTGACGTGGGCTTTACAGAACTAACCCAGTTTTCATGCCCCATCAACCCTTTACATCAACAAATGTATTCAAACGAACAGTGTTGTCCACATCTCAAAATATTTGCTTTAATACATATATACTTTATTCACAATAGCATGCTACTATTGCCATTTCTGCAGTATACAGTGTGTATAAGTAACGTTATAGTAACGTTAACAAGCATTTTTACACTCACAATTTTTACTATCACTTTTTCAACACTATTGACAGAACATTTTTGCATGAAAGCTCATTACACTGCATCTCTGAGAGTTGACATTTGGCACAGGCAAAAGATGTGGCAACTCATGGTCAGTCTGTACAAGAAAACATAACGACACATGCCATTTGAACCACTAATCTTGTGAAGATGATGACACTGAGTTTGTGAGAAAACCTTGAGGCATTTCAGACAAATTAGGAAGTGGTATGAAAGTCTGCATTACTGGATCAGGCCAAAACATCCACAAATTTGAACAAACTTTAACCTCAACTGAGGCACCCAGTGGAATGACATAAGCCTGACATATCTGTGAAAATAACACAAAGTCTAAGTATTTTGTGTGCTTTTTGCCATATTTCAGTTTTAACTAAGAAACTTCCCAAATTTTAACAATCGATCTACATTAATCAAATGCAACAGAATAACAGTGCAGTACAATAAAGTTTATGAAGTCCAGATGTCACTGAATATGTAGGCTACTGCAGATCAGCAGATAACAACTAGCTACAACAAAAAACAACCGCTTTTCCTTCCTAGTAACTCGTCAACTTTAAAGGAGTAATGTTTTAGTGATTTTAAAATAACGTTCAAAAATATTAAACATTGAACTGCGAATGCTTATTAAAGTACCGTTATGCGCATGCGCATACCGAGTGAATACATTAGCTGCCGCTACAGCTTGGACAATAATTTAATAGGTAGAAACAACCCGTTGAAATAGATAAAAAACTCACCGACACACATGAACTAGAGTTTGTACTAGGGGTTGGCGACCGCTGTACGGTGACCAGCGCCATTCAAGGTCCAGGAACACAAGATGTAAGAGAAGGTAGCGGCGAAACTCACATCATTTGGTGCCCTAGACCATCTTCGTGGTCGCTCGCTCGCTTGCGCATGCGCGATCCGTCGAACAGTAAGGGCTGAGGCGTCATTCCTCTGCTGTTAGTTAACTGATCTCTCTCTGAATTCTTTTAAATTAAGCTAAATGATGCACTGCCATGGGAATAACATCATAGTTGAAAGTTTTGCCTGTGCCTAATCATTACAGTAATTATAAAAGAATGAAGATTATTTTTTCACAGTGTAATGGGGAACAGGGAGTGTTGTTAATGAGTGTTTGTAATGAGTGTAACCGAATGAGTGTTTTTTTTTTTTTGAGAAAGTAAAAATGCACAAAGTTTCCTGTGAGGGTTAGGGTTAGGTGTAGGGTTGGTGTAGGGCCATAGAATAGTATACAGTGTGTACAGTATAAAAACCATTACGCCTATGGGATGTCCCCACTTTTCACAAAAACAAACGTGTGTGTTTGTGTGAAAGTGTGACGTGACATTCAGCCAAGTATGGTGACCCATTCTCAGAATTCGTGCTCTGCATTTAACCCATCCGAAGTGCACACACACAGAGTGAACACACACACACACACCCGGAGCAGTGGGCAGCCATTTATGCTGCGGCGCCCGGGGAGCAGTTGGGGGTTCAGTGCCTTGCTCAAGGGTGTGTGTGTGTGTGTGTGGTGTACACTGAATTAAATATTATATATAATTCACGCGCAAAATGTGCAACAATTTTATTGTTTCAACTCACCCCAGTAATGTATTTCTATACTACTTTGTTTTTACTTTTATTTCTAAGATAGCAAACAAACATGTGAAATATTACATCACAGTTTGAGACTTAATTTTTTATTTTCTTAAATATAGGTCTATATTTTCCCTTATACAATAATGAACTTAAAATACTTGACCTGAAACTGTCATGTCCATATTATTGGTAAACTGATCTACAACAGAATACCATAATCTAATCTAATATCTAATCTCATTTAAACACCATTCAGTTTCATTTAAAACCTTTGGACAATTGATGACAACTACAAACGTTCACATTTGTATCACTCAAATATAAAGGAAGACTGCTTATAACTTTCACAGACCAAGGCTACAAAAAAGAACATGACAATTACACCAATAAATCATTTAAATAAAATTGGCTGTTAATTTAAAATAAGTTTGGAATTGAAATTCAGACAAAAGGTGCTGATGAATGACAATTTAACTGACCTTATTTAATTAAAGTGATTTTATTCATTCATTCATTCATTCTGCTGAAAGATTGTTTTCAAATGTCTTAAATAATATACACAACACATAAAATAACACAATAACAATTTTTTTTTTTCAATGCACTGCACAAATAAAGGGATAAATAAGAATCTGTTAATTTATTTTAAATGTATTTATTTTTTGCTGATGAAATATTGTTCTCAAATATCCAAAATAATATACACAAATACATACAAAAATAATTAAATAATATAAATGCCACTAGCCATTAATAATTGTTCTTTTTTTTTGTTGTTGTTGCACAAATAAAGGGGTTATTAATTAATGTCTAAAACAACATACAAAAATACAGTACAACAATTTTACCAGTCTGATTTTTTTTTTCTTTTTTTTTCCGCGTGCACATATCGATAATTTCAAGAATTCAAGAGCAAATAAAGGATGTGAAAAGTGAGTGAGCAGCCAGACATAATACAAAGCAGCACAGAAAATGCACAGACACTATCATATGAAAGCCTGTGAGTTTTAAACCGCGTGCTGAAAATGGTGGCCTTCGTGAAACCCCTGGCTAAAATGGGTAAAGAGTTCCACAGCCAGACAGCAGCTGGTGGGAGAGCCCTGTCACCCATGTGTCATAATGCATATGTACGGAGGAGGGTTTCATTTCCAGGCCCTAAATACAAGGGCTTAATCATCAGTCTAGAGCTGATTGTTTTATCCACAGCTTTCTTTATCCTATTTAGAAATACTAGACTAATGCAAACCAATACCGCCAAGATTTTCTGATCCCTGTTGTGGTGTACTGTAGTGGGAAAAAATGATCAAATCCTGTAAAATGCCTGGTTTTCAGATTATTGAAAACCCCCATCCACTCCCATTTCATCCCAGCAGATGAAACATACTGGTGAGACACCACAATAAGGTGGAAAGAGGGGTAAAAAGGAAATAATTTAGCTGGGTGTGGGTGTTTTGACATTGATTAATGGATTCATCTCACAGCATTATTGCTTTCAGTGGTCGGACGTCTTATTGGTTATTTAACGCATCACTATTCCTGATATTTCCTCCATACAGTTAAAATCCCATACCATGAGTGTTTTTGTTGTTGTTGTTGTTTGTTTTAATCAAAAAACAGCCACAACACATGAGGAAATGGAGATGCATCGTTTCCTACTTCATGATATCTCATGTAAATATTGTTTTGCAATGTGGACACGTCTCACATTTTGTTATCAGCATAACACTGTCTGCATCTGTTAGTGACCTTATCTCTGTCTTCTCTGTCTGTGTGGATTAGCAGGGAGAGCAGGGAAAATAAGATTGAGATTAGGGGACACTGACTACTGATTTTAAGACATGCAGATGAACAGCAGTGTCTTTTAATTAAAGTTTGACTCGGATAGCTTCCCTGGTGACAGTGAAAGGGGGGTTTGATGGGTGGAGTAAGAAAAACTGCTCCTCGAGGCTTTGCAGAATTGTAATGCTCTCTTTCACACAACAGAAAAATATATATTACTTAAAAAAAGTGAAATCTAAATAATTAAATGAGTGCTGCTACTAGAGTACCACTGAACACTAAATTTAACATTTTGTGATATCATTAATAATAAGGTTAAATCCTGTTTAATCTCAACTGAGAACTCTTATATGTCAGAATGACCTAAGAAAAGCACAATAATCGCAGTGTCCAACACATGAAAACAAATAAAAGAGGTTAGAGCAGCATTTATAGCTGCCTTCAAATTAAAAATATGCTGTAGCACAAACATTCATGCAGACTGTCATCCTTTTCACATAGCACTAGTCCATCTTGTGCTTGTCTACTGGAATTGCAGCCTTTGCAGTTCCTGTGATTAAAAGAGAGTTATTGAGAGAGAAGTCAGGGTAGCACCATATTTGATTTTTGACAGGAGTGAAAGCGAGGTTGTGATGGATAGAAGTACAATGTGTGCAATGGACTGTACTGTTGTTTACCAATTGTTCCGCTGACAAAACATCTCTATCGAGTTTTTGTTTGCTTCCAGTAAATATAGTTCCCATAATTTTCTCGTCAACCAATTTCTATGAATTTTCCAGTTATTCCTAATAAGTATTTTTAAGATTATTTTACAGAGACTGTTGCACAGGATTTACATTTGCATGACAGGCACACAAATTTAGAGATGAAGGCCCTACATCAGGGGTCTCCAAAACCTGCAGAATTTAGCTCCAGTTGCCTCAACACACCTTCACGGAAGTTTCAAGTATATCTAGTAAGACCTTGATTAGTGGGTTCAGGGGTTTGATAAACTCTGCAGGACACCGCCCCTAAAGGACTGAGTTTGGTGACCCCTGCCCTACATCATCATACATACAAAAAGTATACAAAAATGTCCATAGATTAGAATTCCACTTAATGAAGGCCATCAAAATGCTTTCATGCATAACACTGGAACAGAGGCACTCACTTTAGAAATGTCAATGACATTTTATTAAATTTCCATGGAAACTGTGATTTGTTTTGGAAGTAATACATATTAACATAAAGTGAATATGTTTCTGTTAGCAGTCATGAAATCGTGTTAGCAGTCAGAGAGAGGTGTTCTTCGCTCCTGTTTCTTCTCAAGCAGCGCGTTGTGGCGCCCGGTGGAGTGTAAACAACCGTCGCGAGGACGACAATCACAACGACGATTATCAAACTCAATCCCACCGTAAGACCTGTGGAGGCATTTTTTTTAAGATGAGTTTGCATAAAATCATTAAGTTGGTATGCGTTCTTAGAACACTGATTCTGGTTAGAACGCAACTGATACGCGAGCAGTCACGAGAATGACAAAGAAGACAAAATACGTGTATCTTTGAGCGTCTGTGATTTAAAAATCTTTTCCCCCCCCTATTATTATGAAGATAACCCACGGTGTCTGCTTTTGTTTACCTTTATGTTGTTGTCCAATGACGGTCAAAAGTCGGTCCATGATTTTGCAGGATATTTTACCATCCAGTTCGAAGGCTGAGGAAACTTTTGTCTTGTCCTGAAGAAGACAAAGACACGCAAAGTCCCTCCTGTTGGTAGTCACGTGATTATTAAAGTTAACGGATTAAAGAAACGACCAAATCAAACGAAATTATAAAACTAGATATCTATTCTGTATGTATTTGTTTTGTTTTTATTTTGTTTCTTTTCTACATCTACTTGTCATTATTTCTGTAAAGTCATCAGGAGAAGTGCATAGCCGATAGATGGCAGCACTGTGTGAATTTTGCAAAAAAAAAAAAAAAAAAAAAGAAACTCACAAGATCGATTTGATTGTGTCTTCGACTCATATTAAGCTAAATAATCATTTTGGTATTCGTATCCAATTGGATCTAAGAAGAGTGAAAATCTCTCCATAAATGATCAACTATAAAATCTTTGCAAAGACGTTTTATAATGCAGGATCTCCACATCAACTAATGAAGAAAATCTATTTAACTCGTCAGAACGGAAAAATTAAGACCGTGAAATAGGATGCTTTCAATTCTAAAAAAGGTTAATTCATTCACATGTATTTAATTAATTAACATGAAGGTAATGAACAGTGTGTGTGTGCCTGTCAAACTAACCTCTTGTACAAATGTCTCCATCTTCCACCAGATGGCGTCACTTCCTAGATCAGAATCAGAATCAGAAAAAGCTTTATTGCCAGGTTATGTTTAAGTGACAGAAGATCCACTGTTCAGCAGAATAACAGTGACAAGACAGGAAACAGATAATAATATAAAAATATACAAAAACTTAATGTAATATAGATTATTATGATGTACAGGTGTGATGTGAGCAAATTTGAAATGTGAACAAGTATGGTGTTAATGATGACAAGTGAGAGATATCTGAGATAGGCTACCACAGCCATCTCCCCCCACCTTTTCGTTTGTGGCCTGTGTGGTCTTTACTCTCAGCACTTCAGGCTATAAAAAAGGTGTGTGAAAGTTAAAGTTCTGAGCCTTATGAAAACAGGTATACAAACAGTGTATTGAGAATCCTGGATAGAAAGAGATAAAAAGGTGTGTTTGTGTGTATTTGTTGAGATAAGAAGGCATTCTATGCGCACAAAATGAGTTCATTAGTCAGTGGGCTGCGATGAAGAAACCCAGTTGCTTTTGATAAAGGGGCTGCAACTGGGGAGGAATGGAAGGTTTCATTTCCTGTCTTCGCAAGGCAACATATCAACCAGATCAGCTAGTGGCAGGGCAAAGTAGGGAGGCTGGGTGACAGAGAGGAGAATAGAAGAAGAGCAGGAGAGAAATACATTGCCTATAAAAAGTATTCATCGCCCTTCATTTTCACATTTTGTTATGTTGTAGCCTTATGTTAAACTGCTTTAAAGAACTTTTCCCCACATCTACACTCCATACACCATAATGACATAGCAAAAAAGACATTTGGAACAACGTTGCAAATTTATTACAAATAAAAAACGGAAATGATTCCACTGCATTCATGTATTCATGCCCTTTTCTGGGACAGTTGAAACTTCACTCAGGAGCATTCATATTGCTTGTAGATGTTACTACACTTTGAGTGACTTTAACCTGAAGTAAATTAATATGTTTGGGTATGATCTAAGTAAAGGCACATACCTCTTAATAAAAGGTCTAACAGCTGAAAATGCATATCAGAGCAAAAACCAAACCCTCAGGATTGCAACAAGCAGTGTTGGGGTAGTTACTCAAAAAAAGTAATTAGTTACTAGTTACTAGTTACTTCTGTAAATTGTAATGAGATTACTTTACTAGTTACTGCGTTTGAAAAGTAACTTCACTACTTATTACTTTACTTTCCCGTTTCTTAATTTACTGTGTAGATACATGGACAAACATCATAGCCCTATCATTCACCTGTCTGCATAGTGTTTATTGTATAAATGTATACAAAATGGCATGTAAAACCATATGAAAGAACAATATCCCCGTCTGCACAAAGAAATATGCCTCACTGTAAAATCCACAAACAACAGGATAAAGGAAGCTATGGTTGGGTCATTTTAAAATGGGGTCAACACACAAGTTTCAAAACACAGGCTTTGGGAAACATGAGAACAAAACTCTATTCCTGAGAACAAAACCAGCTTTTTATTAGGTTCATGGCAAAATATAAAAATAAAGGTAACTTTATCTCATAAAATAAAATCGCAATTTAAAATATACTTAAGCCCATAAAAAAGACACGGAAACTGCAATTAATTAAATAAACAGAAAATTTGCATCATCCCAAAAACATTATTTTCCCCTTAGCTCGCTCTCCTCTGCCTCCTGGAGATGTGGCTTCCAAAGGCTGTAACATACTAAGTCACAAACTCTTGAACCTATTAATGATGAATTATTGTGTGTTGCAATTATCACAATGCACAAAACAGAAAGTGCAACGAAAGTGTAACAGTGCAACAGTGAAAACAGAAAGTGCAACAAAAAGTTCCATTCAATTCATTTTTTCTCTCTATTCTTCGAAATAACGATTGTATCGCATAAGTAAAAGTCTTTCGAATCTTTTATCTGACAGCCTGTTCCTCCTTGGGGTCAGAACAACACTGCCAAGGCTGAAAAGCCTTTCAACTGGTGCACTTGACGGTATTGGAGTGTTGTACTGCTTTGCAATTTCCTTAATCCTGGGGAACCTGGAGAGAACCTCCCAGTCAGATCCGGGCAATTTTAAGTACTCCATGACTTCAGTCTCTGCGGTGTAGGAAAACTCCTCTTCAAATTCAAAAAAGTCATTGTGACTGGAGGTGGCAGGGCTCTGAACTGCTTGTCTCATCAGTGGCTCTTCAGGAATCCGGGCACGACACTCAGTAATTAGCATGGTTTTAACAGCATCTCTTCTCTTCTCATCTTTGAGCCAGCGGAGCTTGAATTTGGGCATTGTGGCAGCAGCCATAAGAGCATCCTTGCTGTCCAAGACAGATGCAAATCTGTCTTTGATTGCCTGTAATATGAAATAGTACATTGATTAGACAAACATATACAGTTCAATTAACAGCTTTTATAGCCTCATAAATTTGGGCTACATCAGCTATATTAAACTGTAGGCCTATAGCCTACACTGCAAGCTATTATTTAAGGCGGCACTGATACAAATTATTTTGTGGTGAAGTAAATACTACAGAAAAAAACATCATGTAATTTATGTGAAAAAGTTCAGGCAAGAATAAAAAAACGAAGTAAATTCTTAATTCAATGTTATATTGTTTGTGTGAAATGTATTGAAAAGGAAACTTCAACTAAATAGATATTCAACCATTTCCTAGCCAAGTTAAAAATTACTTATTTTCTTTGTTACTTTAATTTAACTTAGTTAAGTAGAGTACTTAATTCCATATGTGAAATTTACTTAAAAAAAATATGAGTGCAAAAACTAATTAAGTAAATTTAACTTATTATTATTTTATTTTTTTCTGTGTAGGGCCTATTCATTTTATTATTCAATATGTGTTTACCTGTACAATAGCACCAGGCATGCCAGCTGTCATCTGGGAAAGGCCATCCTTCAACGCAAGCAACTTTGACATGAGAATCTCCAAGGTTGGCAGGAGGGTGCCGTAGTAGCAATCATCTTCTCCCTGTAGTATATCTAATGCAGCAGCAAGAGGTTTTGACACTGCACAATATTCCTTCAGGAACTGATACTCACGCTCAGTGATGCCCTTTACACTCAGTCTAGAAAAAATGGTGTTTAAATCTCTGATTGGGATTTCTGTGATGAGAGATAAGGCGTTATGAGTCGAGTTCCAGCGTGTAGCAGTGGGTACAATGAGCTTTCTTTTTAGCACATCCTCAACCTGGTCTGAAGCCACAGTAGACCTACTAGTTTTTGTCCAGAGAGCTGCACACTTGGCGAGAGCACTTCTGTAAAGTGCTTTACAGTCATTGTTACTGGTCAGCCATTTCTCCAGGTCATTTTTTGAGATCAGGTTTAGTGTATGTGCTGCACAGCGCAGATGAGGCGGCAGTGAAAATGTCTCATCTGATTCTGTGGAGAGTGCTTCGGCAACATCAGTAAAAGTGACCTCCTCCTCCCCCTCCTCGTCATCAGATAGCTCGTCAGAGACAGACCCATCATCAGGATGGGATTCAAACATTCTAAAGGCTTTTACAAAATTGCTGCCATTATCAGTGACACATGCTGTTACTTTATGCGATAGTCCAAAGGCTGAGTGAACCTGTTCTATTTCGCTAGCTATGACATCGTAAGTGTGTCTTCCTCTCACCCGTTTGCAGGCAAGAGCAGCCTTCTCGCGTTTAAAACTAATGCTGTCTATCCAGTGCACCGTCATTCCTAAATAACTTTTGTTGTTGGCGGACCAAATGTCCGCGGTGGTAGACACATGATCCAGGGACTCAAAAGTTCTTTTGAGCTTCGATTCCATGTCGGAATAACACTTATCCAGGTAATGGGAAAATGTTTTCCTGTCGGACGTTGGCTTGCGAGTCGCGGGTATTTTATCTAGAATTTTTCTAAAACTGGGTGATTCAATGGTTGACAGGGGAAGCATGTCTTCTACAATGAACCCTGCAACTAGCCTGTTCATTTCGTTTTGTGTTACCTGCTGCGCTCCAAGGCTTGAGAAAAGCTTAGCTTGTTTAGGCGGGGTCGGCTGATGGGTGACTCCTTCAAATGAACGGCGAGCAGGATCTTTCGCCACAAGTTTTGTATTGCCATGCTGGGCTGACAAATGCTTGGACAGGTTGCTCATTGAGTTGGCAGCAGTTGAAAGACACTTGTCGCCTGGGCATAGAGTGCATTTCACACGAATATTTTTGTCCTTTCGAGCAATAAATTGAAAGTAATGCGAATATCGCCACTGGCCGAAACCCCCTGTCTCCGTCTCCATCTCCATCTCCCTCTCCTTCGCACCAGCAGCTACGTCACTCAAATCGATCTCTATGGCAACGGTGCCCAGGCAAGCACACACACACACAGGCAGCACGCATGCACGCGCCACTTAAACAGACAAAACTTTACACACAGGCAAACACGGCTTGGGTAACGCAGAAAAGCGCGTTCCTATAGTCTAGTAAAGTAGTGTAGTTACCGATATTTTTAGTGTAATGCGTTACTTTACTTCGTTACCCAAAAAAGTAATATCGTTACTGTAATCCGTTACTTTGTAACTCGTTACCCCCAACACTGGCAACAAGGCACACATTTGGGGAAGAATTCAGAAAGAAATCTGCTGCATTGAAGGTTCGCAGAAGCATTTAGCCTCTATTATTCATAATAAAACTATGAAATGTACTTATTTCAGTTTTGAATTTTAATACATTTGCAAAGTTGTCACAAAGTAGTTTTTTGCTTGGTCATTATGGTGTATGTAGTGTAGAATGACGTGGAATTTTTTTTTTTTTTTTAAAGCAGTTTAACAAAAGGCTGCGGCATAAAAAAAGTAAAAAAAAAAGTAAAAAAAAATGAAGGGGTATGAATACATTTTATAGGCACTGTACCAGTCCAGGATTCAGGAGGATATTACAAACAAGTAGAGAAGAATATATGCAGAAAATGCATGATATGTTCACAGGTGGGTTTCCATAATAGAAAATACTTCAGGTTTATATATAAAGAAAACAAAAATAAAACATATTAAGTAGCCTTCGCAAAAAGTAAAAAATAATGAGTTAGAATCATTTAACCACACATTTGATATTAAATGTGCACAGTTTTGAGTTATATTAATTTTTAGCCCACGGAATCTGATTTCGCGTATTAAACCATGTTGCTCTGACATTCTCGGATCATCTTTCTCATTTGCTGTTTGCTAAAACAGACAAAATTAAACAAGAATTTAGCTTGTTTAGAATGCAACTATTTAAACCAAACCCATAATGTAACTGCCATTCGTTAATTTCCAGTAAACGGTTGCAGCACTTTGTCTTGAGTTGTTCATATGAGTTCCATAGAAGTAACATTATGCAAATCTTACAGTGACAGGCGTGGAGTTTTAAGAAATTCTAGGAAATTGTCATGCAAACCTGGATGTGGCTACTGTCTTAAAGAAATGGAAAGAAATTAACATAATAGTATAAAGTGTAAAATAATCTAAAGATGCAGTTACGAGTAATGAAGAACACTTGTATCATAAAGTAGCACCCACAAGAAATATAGGCTATATTCATTTATTTTGTCTGAGGTAGATAATAACTTTCATAAAAACACGTTGATCTAGGCCTTTAATTAAGTGTCATATAATAGCAGTTTGTTTATTTATTTTGATTGATATTGTATTTTTGTGTTGCTGTTACTACTCAATAATGAAAGTGCTTGAAAGGTCTGCTACCAGTCAAACGCAATTTCTATTTCTGTTCTGCCAAATTTACAATGCAAAGATGGCATAGAAGTGCTTCCAAAGAGGCATTTGTTGGTCTCAGACAGACTGTTTAATGCTGCCCAGAAGTGGCATAAATGCATTTGCACAGTAATTACAACTGTAACCTTTTTATTATACATTTTGTCAGTTATATAAAAAGAAGAATAAAAAATATTGATGAATCTGTTTAGTAAGATTTTCGTGTATTTTCATATGTCTCGTGGAAAGTTTTATACATATTTGTTAGAAAGATATTTGGTGCGCCTGCCCCTTTAAGGCAGAGTGCGCTTGGGAAGGAAAAAGAAAAGAAAAAGTAAGCTCAAGCGAGTGTGTTGTGTGTTTGGCTGTTCATACTGTTCATACTGGCCGATTCTTCTGATTAAAAGAAGAAACGTGTATTTTCACGTAGTAACCCGTGTTTTATTTATGTATCCATGCTGAAGAGACTGAAGTGTAGACAAAAATTAAAGGTTACAGACTGGTGGCAGCGGTGTTCAAGTTCAAAAGTTTATGGAACTTTCTTGACTGAAGCATTAGTTTACGAAGGCGCATTTTTTAATGCACCGTGAAGTATACTGGTGAGTGCACAGTGACCAGTCATCAGTTTAATTAAAGTTGATGACTTTACTACTCGCTTCGTTACAAGTTCAATAGCAGCTGCGCAGTGAAAATGCCTACCAATTCTCGTGTGCTTCCTGCACGTGCTTTGTTCCCTAATGAGAGTGATGGTGATGAATCTGCACCTACAGCGGAGCGCAGAGAGCACGCAATTTCTTTAAATAACACTACTAGATTGCAGCACTTTAAAGCCGATCTACCACTGTTTTCTTGGAGACAGTGATGGAGATGCTTTAGCTTACTGGCTCTCCCTTTCTCCTGACATATAACAGAACTATGAAATGTGTGTCGCTGCATTAAATTATGTTTTTGGGAGGAAACAATCTTTGCAGCATTTTCTAACTTTTGTGAACGCCGGACCATGTATGCATAAATAACCTTTGGAAGTTTTTGCAACTGAGATCACAAGACTGGTTTTGGAAGCATTTCCAAGTTATGGTGAGTCCACCATTGCCATGGAAAGATTTAGACGGTTCGTAGTTCGTAGCTGGTCTTGATCCTGTTCTCCATGCAAAATGTCATGAACAAGGTGCTACTAGCCTAGAGGAAGCTTTAGCCATTGCTTGCAAGTGGGAACAGGCACAAGAAGTTCTCAGACTTGCACCTCTTTCCCCTCTCAGTCAAAAGACCAGCCTGGGGACATTTCTTCTGAAATCATGACTGCGGTAAAGCAACTGACTGCTGATGTTAAAGCTCTCAGGATGGAAGTGAGTCAATTGAGGCAAAAAGGCAACGTGCTTCCTCCAGACAGAGAGACTACTCATCTGAACGAAGAAGAGACAAGCAACGTTACTCTCCACTTTCATCTCCTAGGAGCAGGGGCGTCATGCAAGCCAAAATTCTGGGGGGGCACAATCTGAGACGTTGCAATTGTTTTCTGACGGGTGATATGGATCATGTTAGGAGGGGTCAGGGGGTTTCTCCCCCTGAATTTTTTTTAATACTGGCTGCTAAACATACCATTTCAATGCTGTTTGGGAGGGACAGAAATACCTTAACGGAGCTAGCTGCAACCCTACACATTATTTAAAAACAGTACCATTGCAGTTTTTATAATTTTAAATTGGTATGTGGCCTAAGAACGATCTTACATTAAAGGTACATAAAGGTGCTGAGGTCTGACTTTGTGGTGCTCTGAAATTAAGTTATTTTAATATTAATATTAATATGTGATGAAGGACTTTGAAAGAAGTTTGACAGATTTCAGTGCTAAGGATAACACTACCCCGTTTATTTGAAAATGATTAATATTTGACAGAAATGTAAAAAAAAGTAATCAAATCAAATTTAATATGTAACATTACTTTAGTATAATCATTGAAATACTGTAGTTACACTGCTCATTATTATATTTTAAATAAGGAACTTGTAAAGAGTAATTTATGAGCTAACAGAAAAGCTAGTAACTTGTAACTTGTACATTTAACCTATGAACCAGACAGAAGGGCTATAGCTAGCCATTGGATTTATGATTCTGGGTAACAACTGTTACAAAACTATTTCTCAGGTGGGTGAAGGTCATGGTAAAGTCCATTCCTCTGGGACGTCTGGTGGTAGGGCCAGCCCTGTATGTTTATACAGAAGTGCTCAAGTCAATTATTTGTGCTGTTATGGTTAAACATATTGAAAATGGCATTCACTTCTACATTAGGATATGCAATACTGCCCCTTTTCTTAAATAGTGCAATCTTAACTTCTTCACTCAACAATTACAGGTGCATCAATTTACAAATATGACTATACACAATGCCAATAACTTAAAACACAGATGATAAAACCACAAATTAGAGGACTTTTATGCCTACCCTAACGTCTGTCTGCAAGGCTCCAAAAGGAATCCCTCACTCTCTCTAAGTTCACATCTTGGGTCCTCTCTGCCTCAACAGCAATAACCATCAGATCAGCCATTCTTTCCTGCAACATTGTGGTACGCAGTCTGTTCTTTATGAATTTTAGCGCAGAGAAGCATCTTTCATTGCTGCATGATGTGACTGGCAGAGTGATAATGAGCTGGTACATTTTGCTAATTTCAGGATATGCTTCAACAAGACCATTCTGAAGCAGGAACTGATAAATAGCCAACATCTTGCAGGGCGGTGTGTTTTCTCTATTTAATCTGTGTATCAGGAGTTTGTATTCTATTTCAGCGTGATTTGAATTTACATCCCCTTCGTAGTATGCACACAGCTGTTTCAGGTTTGGGATCTTCTCTAAAGATGGTCTTGTGAGGCAGGCTGTGTGTTTGAGAAGAGGTTGGTTCTCAATGCTAAACCTTTCAGTTATGCTCTGAATGCAGAGGTCAAGAGTGGCAAAGTAAAAATTAACCTTCACCTCCTCTTTTTGATTGATCTGTGTCTGGCTTTGCCAGTTGTCATCCAGTCTCCTTGAAACCTTTCGTTGCCTTCTTTCCACCCATTCAACATCAATCTTTGATGCCACCATTTCTGCTTCATTCCACATCTCATTAAAAACTTCATCCCTCCTCAAGACAGACAACTCCATTTTGCAATCATTCACAAGATCTATAGCTGTGCAGATGTCCATGTCTTCACCCTGAAGGTATTTTGAAAGTGTACCTGTCACCGACAGAATTCTACTTAAGGCCACCAGATGGAAACAGAATTCAAAATCAATGGCTCTTCTCAGTGCCATTGCAGTTCCTGATGTGTCCCTGTCAAATGCAACACTTGTCTGAATCCGATCCAACGTCTCCACCACAGAATCTATGGTAATGAGAAGTGCTCTGCAGTTGTCAATTCGTGCTGCCCATCTTGTTGTACTCAAGGACTTCAGTGTCTTGGGTCTCCCGGGGTCATTTCCCATCAACTCTTTTTGTACATCAATGAACAAGCTATGTCTTTTGGTGGAACCTTCCATGAACACGTAGAGCTGCTCAATGAGACCAAAGAAGTTGCGGGAGGGTATATTTTTACAACACATATCAACTACAACAAGGTTCATACGATGGGCATAGCAATGCACGAAATATGCCTTGTCATTGGTCTGTTTCATGATCGCTTGTACGCCCCTATATATTCCTGACATGGCAGCACAACCATCATATCCCTGTCCTCTGATATTGCTGACTTCAAGGTTGTATTTCTCCATTGTCTCCACAAGAGTCCTGGCAAGACCAATACCAGTTGTCTCTTTCACGTTCACCATGTCAATTAGGCACTCCTGAATATTGGCTGTTTTGTCAACAAAATGAAGAATGACCGACAACTGATCCTGTTTAGCTGAGTCTGGAGTTGTGTCGAGGCACACAGAAAAGAATTTTGCTTCCTTCACTTCATCTATTATTTTCCCTCTGACTTCTTTTGCAATGCAGCCAATCATTTCATTCTGACTCTGTGCAGAAAGGTAACTGGGCACACCTTTAGGGTTTTTCTTGGCCAATTCAATGTGGGCATGAAGTACATCATCATACCTTGCCACTAATCCTGTTATTTCTCGGAAAACACCTTTGTTTTTTGACGTTTCAGATTCATCATGGCCTCAAAAAGGCAATCTCAATCTGGCGAGTGTTGATGCTATGTCTGCAAGCCTGAAGACTGCCTGGAATCTGTTCTGCCTTTCTTTTGTTTTAAGCTCAATTTGGTTTGCTCTCTGTACTGACAGCTGTGCATCAACTGGATCATTTATCAAGTACATCTGCCACTTTTGAAAGTTGTCTTTGTGTAGTTGGCTTGCATTATGTCGGTCAAAGCCTTTCCCTGTCTCCAATGCAGTCTTCCAATCCCTAAACCCTTCAGCAGAAAACTTGTCATGGTGTGTACTGTGTCCAAAAACTCGACATGGAAAACAAAAAGCAGAATCATTTGTTTTGTGGTATTCTAACCACTGATACTTCTCAAACCATGACTTGCTGAAACTTCTGAGTTTGCTTCCATGTAAAGTTTTTGGATATCTGTCTTCCTCCCTGTGAATAGGTCCTTTCCTTATGTACCTGTCCCTTGCCAAACGCTCATCTGGGATGACAAAATCAGCATCTGCTTCTGCAAAATAGACAATGCTTAATAATTTGATGTCTTATAGAATGTTTATATTATGTATCAAATTGTCACAAAGAACAGCCTTGACGTTCCCCCTGACATAATCACCTTCAATCTCATGGCTTTGTGTGACACTCAGAATCTGAGCGGAATCCTCACAGCCTTGGCTGTCTGACTGAAAAACTGAAATTAAATCATATGAAGCTTCTTACATATAGGCTACCAATAAATGCTGACTTTTTTTCATTCATCAAATCAATACTTATTCTTCCCTTACCACTAAATAGGAATTCTCACTAAATCCCACAAATTGCTTACCTACCCTCTCAGTTTCTTGACAGGATACACTAGGGCTGTGACTTTCTGGCCTTTTCTTTTGAAAAAATGACAAAATATTTCTCTGCATCATGACCTGTAGGTACCAAATAGAATTCAGTGTTCTGCTCATTTTAACATGTGTTAGTGGTCATATAGGCTATATATATATATATATATATATATATATATATATATATATATATATATATAATCTTACTGGCATAATATTTGAATAATATTGAGGTATTGAATCTATCATCTTACTGCCACACTCTTTTACTAATGATAATAATATATTTTGTATTACTGCATTACTGTTGTATTATGACAAGTAGTACCTCATTTGTAAGTTGCTACCGTATTTTCCGGACTATAAGTTGCACTTTTTTTCATAGTTTGTCTGGTCCTGCGACAGTGCGACTTATAATCAGGTGTGACTTATATATCTAAATTAATTCAGACTGAGATGAACCAAGAGGAAACATTACCTACAGCCGTGAGAGGGCGCTCTAGTTGGCGGAGTTGTTCAGAAGCGACACCAAGGAAGGATGAAGAAAATCGCGGGAGCTTAGTGAACTTGTTTACTGGTAACTTGCTTGTTGGACTCACTGGCTTAACGTTATGTTAATTTAGACTATTCAGCCTCCCAGGTATATGTTCTTTATGCTATTGCGTAGCTGAATAGCTGTTAATGTGTTACGTTAACACACCGGACACCTATTCAGCCTGTTATTCTGTGTGCTAACGTTACTGTGTAGTTGAATAACTTGCCTTTCCGGATTAAATGTCTGTTCTTGGTCTTGGATTTTGTGAAATAAATTTCTAAATAAATGCAACTTATATATGTCTTTTTCCTCTTCATGACGCATTTTTTGGCAGATAAAACTTCTACTCCGGAGCGATTTATAATCCGGAAAATACGGTACTTGCGAATCATGAGCAAGTAAAGTGAACTGATAATAATAACGGAAGTTATGAGCACATGAGAGAGATAATTCAATGCCGATTTGTTGCTTTGCCCACTTACCACTTCAAGACCATCTGTAAAACATTGCCTGCCAGCTCAACGTGCGAGATGAGTGAGTTGCTTGCCTTGAACATATACACAGCAAAGATTCTAAAGCGCTACGCGCTCTAAATTTGATACACAGACACCATATTAGGAAAAAGAGGCGGGCTGATGCTTGCTGACCGATTTATTACACATCCAGCATAATACATTTGAGTCGTTATAGGCTCTGGTATATTATGGAGCATAATAACAATAAAGTTGTGACAAAAAAATTATCAGGGAGGAAAAATCTGAGGGGGCACGTGCCCCCTCACTTTGAATGGGCATGACGCCACTGCCTAGGAGATATCCTTTGTCACCGGCTTATTTTCAGATCGTCAAGATGAGCCTTACTCCTTCATCCACTGAGACAGTGACGGACGTTTGGACTATGAAGAGTGTCATGTCAGCCCATCGTCACATTACAGATTTTTTCATCTATACGATGTTTGATAGGGTGCCAGTGCTGTGTTGACAGAACCAGGCTAATATGGTCATACTTCCTAGTTCTAGTAAAAACTCTAGCTCCTGCATTTTGGACTAGCTGGAGTTTGTTTACTAAGCATGCAGAACAACCACCCAATAAAGCATTATAATAATCTAACCTTGAGGTCATAAACGCATAAACATTTCTGCATTTGACATTGAGAGCAAATATTGTAATTTAGATATATTTTTGAAATGGAAAAATGCAGTTTTACAAATGCTAGAAATGTGGCTATCAAATAGCACATCTAGGTTCCTAAGTGATGACGAAGAATTGACAGAGCAGCCATCTTAGATAGCATTCTAGGTTGTTACATGCAGAGTTTTTAGGTCCTATAATTAACACCTCTGTTTTTTTCAGAATTTAGCAGTAAAAAATTACTCATCATCCAGTTTTTCATATTGACTATGCATTCCGTTAGTTTTTCAAATTGGTATGTTTTGCCAGGCCGCAAAGAAATATAGAGCTGAGTTTTATCAGCATAACAGTGAAATCTAACACAGTGTTTCCTGATGATATCTCCCAAGGGTAACATGTAAAGCATGAAGAGTGACAGCCCTAGTACTGAGCCTTGAGGTACTTCATACTGCACTTGTGATCGATATGATACCTCTTCATTCACTGCTACAAATTGATGGTGGTCATTTAAGTACGATTGAAACCATGCTAATGCACTTCCATTCATGCCAACATAGTTTTCTAGTCTATGCAAAAGAATGTTGTGGTCAATAGTGTCGAATGCAGCACTAAGATCCAATAAAACTAATAGAGAGATACAACCACAATCAGTGGATAAGAGCAGGTCATTTGTAACTCTAAGGTGAACAGTCTCTGTACTATGATACGGTCTAAATCCTTACTGGAAATCTTCACAGATACCACTTTTCTCTAAGAAGGAATATAATTGTGAGGATACTACCTTTTCTAGTAAACTGGACAGAAAAGGGAGATTTGAGATTGGTCTATAATTAACTAGTTCTTTGGGGTCAAGTTGTGTTTTTTTGATGAAAGGCTTAATAACAGCCAGTTTGAAGGTTTTGGGGACATATCCTAATGACAACGAGGAATTAATAGTAGTCAGAAGAGGATCTATGACTTC
>NC_081795.1:9204142-9331642 GCF_963082965.1 Carassius carassius | reverse complement strand
CAACGATCTGACAAACAGGAGACGAAAGACAGGGCGTTAAATAGGCAGTTGGAATGAGTAGCACCTGCCGCTGATCAGATGATCAGCGGCAACACCCACATGAAACAATCAACATGACGTAACATGAATACAGCTGGAGACGGTGCATTCATGAACCGTGACAGTACCCCTCCTCCTAAGGACGCCTCCTGGCGTCCCCAGAATCACTTACCTGTCGATTGTAATCATCGATAAGGGAGTGATCCAGAATGTCCCTAGCAGGTATCCAACTTCTCTCCTCCGGACCGTAACCCTCCCAGTCCACCAAGTATTGAAATCCGCGTCCCCTCCGTCTAGAGTCCAGAATGCGATTGACCAAATAGGTGGTCTCCCCATCTACGAGTCGCGCTGGGGGAGGAACCGGGGTAGGCGGATTAATGGGAGAATGAAATACGGGCTTGATTTTGGATACGTGAAAGGCGGGATGAATTCTCCTGTACGTAGGAGGGAGTTTAAGGCGGACTGCCACCGGACTAATGATCTTGATGACAGTAAATGGGCCAATAAATTTGGGAGCCAATTTATTAGATACGGAACGGAGAGGAATATTCTTGGTAGAAAGCCACACTTTTTGACCCACGACGTATACGGGAGGCCTAGACCAGTGGGGATCGGCTTTGGCCTTGGTGGGCGCCCCCACTTGGAGTAGAGTCTCGCGGGCTCTGGTCCAAGTGCAGTGACACCACTAGACGAAGGCGTGAACGGAGGGGACCGCAACTTCGGATTCCATACTGGGAAAAATAGGTGGCTGGTAACCTACACTACACTCAAAAGGAGAAAGGCCCGTAGCTGATACTGGTAAGGTATTGTGGGCGTACTCCACCATAGACAATTGTTGGCTCCAGGAGGAAGGATTCTTGGAGACCAAACATCGCAACACCCTTTCCAAATCTTGGTTGGCTCTCCCGGTTTGACCATTGCTCTGGGGGTGAAACCCTGAGGACAGACTTACAGTCGCTCCCAGTAGTTTACAGAATTCTCGCCAAAATTTAGACACAAATTGGGGTCCCCTGTCGGAAACCACGTCAATCGGGAGGCCATGTAAACGAAAGACGTGGTCTACGACGGTCAACGCTGTCTCCTTGGCTGAGGGTAATTTGGGCAAGGGAATAAAGTGGGCTGCCTTCGAGAACCGGTCCACCACGGTTAATACAACCGTGTTGCCCTGGGAGGGCGGTAATATAATCTAGTGTGATGTGGGACCAGGGTCTCGAAGGAGCCGGCAGCAGTTGGAGTAACCCATCAGGGGGCCGATTGGAATTCTTACCAGTGGCACAAACCGAGCAAGCCAAAACGAAATTGTGAATGTCGCAAGCCATAAGTGGCCACCAGAATCGTTGCTTGACTAAAAATCTAGTACGGTTAACTCCTGGATGGCAAGCTACATTAGAGCAATGTCCCCACTGGATAACGTTACACCTTAATCCCTCTGGCACAAATAAGCGGGCGTTCGGAATAGTCAAAAATACGTGACAAAGAATCGTGTTTAATATTTTTGGAACCCGGGCGGTACGAAATAGTAAAGTCAAAACGTCCGAAAAAAATTGCCCATCGAGCCTGCCTGGATTTCAACCTTTTGGCGGTGCTAATGTACTCTAAATTCTTGTGGTCAGTTCATAACATAAAAGGAACCCCCGATCCTTCTAACCAGTGTCGCCATTCCTCCAATGCCATCTTAACTGCCAACAATTCTCGGTTACCAATATCGTAATTTCGTTCTGCAGGAGATAAACGATATGAAAAATACGCGCAAGGATGGACCTTGTCGTCTAAGGGAGAACGTTGTGATAACACCGCTCCTACCCCCACCTCTGACGCATCGACCTCCACCACGAACTGACGTGTAGGGTCAGGGGTAATCAGAATGGGGGCTGAAATGAAACGGCTCTTCAGTTTGGCAAACACAGCCTCAGCTGTGTCTGACCACCTGAATGCAGTCTTGGTGGAGGTCAAGGCGGTCAGAGGTGCGGCTAGTTGGCTGAAGTTGTGAATGAAATGCCGGTAGAAGTTAGCGAACCCCAGAAACCTCTGTAGGGCCTTACGGGAATCTGGACTTGGCCACTCTACCACAGCCTTAACTTTCTCGGGATCCATGCGTATTCCCTCAGTCGACACGATATACCCCAAAAATGGAATTGACTGTGCATGAAATTCGCATTTCTGCGCCTTGACAAAAAGCCCATTCTCTAGCAACCTCTGAAGCACTCATCGGACGTGCTGCACATGTTCCTGGAGAGAGGAAGAAAAAATCAATATGTCGTCCAGGTAGATATAAATGAACTGATCAATCATATCTCGCAACGAATCATATTCGTTGACGAGTGCCTGGAAGACCGCTGGGGAGTTGGAAAGCCCGAAGGGCATAACCAAATATTCAAAGTGCCCTCTGAGGGTGTTAAAAGCGGTCTTCCATTCATCCCCCTCCCTGATCCGAACCAAATGATACGCATTGCGTAAGTCCAGTTTTGTGAAAATTGACGCTCCCTGCAACCTCTCGAAGGCCGAAGACATCAACGGTAAAGGATAAGTATTCTTAACCGTGATGTTGTTCAGTCCCCGGTAATCAATACAAGGTCGCAGTGATCCGTCCTTCTTTCCCACAAAAAAGAACCCCGCCCCCGCAGGAGAAGAGGAAGGGCGGATGAATTTAGAAGCTAGAGAATCAGAAATATATTTCACCATAGCCTCCCTCTCTGGAACAGAAAGTGAATAAAGTTTGCCCTTGACAGTACCTGACAGTAATTCTATGGCACAGTCGTAGGGACGATGCGGAGGAAGAGAAGCAGCATGAGACTTACTGAACACTTCCTTCAGATGGAGGTACTCAGCGGGCACGTTAGACAAATCCACCGCCTCCTCCTGTAACACAGACATAGACACAGATGGACAGGCAGACACTAAACAGGAATCATGACACTTTTTACACCAGGACAAAATGGAATTAGAGGACCAGTCTATTTTGGGGTTATGGAGGAGCCAAGGGTGCTCGAGGACAATGGGTGCCAGGGGAGAGTCAAGGATGTGAAAGGAAATAGTCTCGGAGTGATTGCCAGATGTGATGAGTGTGATGTCTTCAGTGATGTATGAGATGGTAGGGAGTTGCTGTCCAGTGAGGGCGTGAACCGTGATATGGTGCGGAAGGGGTCTGAGGGGAATGTGGAGTTTGTGTGCCAATGTGCTATCCATGAAGTTACCTTCTCCTCCCGGGAAAGCCGAGCTCGCCCTACCTGCATTGGCTCGTGATTGTAGACGGGGCTGGCTGCGTCCCCGCCGCTGAATCGCACGTCTGCCGGTCCCCTGGATGTGGTGCTGGGATGGCTCCACCTCTCCATCCGTGTCAGACGTGCGTCGACCCGTAGTGCCAGCTCGATCAAACCATTGAGGGACGTGGGGAGATCCAAGGCGTAGATCTCCTTCTGGACGCGGTCAGCCAGCCCATGCAGGAACATGTCCCACTGCGCCTCCTCGTTCCAATGGCACTCCACCGCCAGGGTCCGGAACTCGATAGAATAGTCTGAGACGGATCTCTCATGCTGGCGTAACTCCGCCAGCCTCCTGGCCGCCTCCCGTCCTGCGACGGCCCGATCGAAGACCCGTCTTATCTAGGCGGAGAGTGCCTGGAACGAGGAGCAGCATGGATCCTGGTTCTCCCACACCGCTGTCCCCCATAGTGCCGCCCTCCCCGAGAGTAGCGTCAACACGAAGGCCACCTTGGCCCTTTCGTTAGCGAAGTTTCTGGGCTGTAGGGAAAAGTGCATGTCACAGCGGGTCAGAAATGCTCTACAGAAGTTAGGCTCACCCGAGTATGTCTCCAGGATGGGGAGGCGTGGTTCTGGCGGGGAGGCGGTCACTGGTGGTATAGGGAGAACCGGCGGTGTGGGTGGCGCAGTGGGAGCTCGAAGTAGATGGAATTGTTGGGTGAGCTCGGACACCTGCGTCACCAGGGCTTGAACCGCGCAACAAGTGTCGTTAAGACTCCTCTCCTGGGAGTCCATCCTCCGAACACTGGCACTGAGAAATTCTTCCAGAACAGATGGTTGAGTACTCGCTGCCTCCATGTTGGTCAGATAGTTCTGTGACGCTGGATTATGAAGGACAGGAGGCAAAAGCAAGTTAACAGAGTTTATTATAATATTTGAGATGATGGAATGTTGGAGAATGACGCAGGAACCGCGATGGCAGCACAGACTGGTGAGTAGGTGAATTGAGTGCGCTGATGATGATGACGGCGGTGGTAAATTCAAGTGAGGTGACGATAATCCTTGAGCGAAGGTATCAGATGATCAGCGGCAACACCCACATGAAACAATCAACATGACGTAACATGAATACAGCTGGAGACGGTGCATTCACGAACCGTGACATAAACAAATAAGTACTATATTTACTTGAAAGTAAAATTTTGTGCTTAATGTCACAGTTAAACAAAGCTTAATTGAATAAGAATAATAAGCATTTTAAGAACCCCAACCCTTTCAATTTGACTTCTTTTGGAGGTTCAAACCTTAATTAGTGTTCCCTGTTTTTAAGTGACCTTTGTCAATAGTGTAGTCTACGTGAGATGAACAATATACAACTAAGAAAACAAACTTTCTTGCGCTAATATCAGTGTGAAAGGTCAAAATTATAGGCTTACTAAAATCACAAAAAAAAAAAAAAAAAAAAACCGTGACCCAAAAATATGAGTAGAGTAAGTGCGTGAGAGCAGGCGGGCAGATAAAGAGATGTGTGATGGTTGCAAGGGAGAGAGGGAGATGTGACGGGGTGTTTAATATAGATCCTCCAGTCTGATAAAACTGAGAGGAGGTTCCAATCCCCAGGGACTCAAAGGAAATTGCCAGAATGAAAAACAGAGAGAGAGAAAGAGAAAGGAGGATTACATGACTGACACCCCTCATTAATCTGTATTACTTCTCTCTCCCTTACTTAAAATTCTCAAGAATTTGTTACTGAGTTTTAGAAGTATTCAGATATGGGTTTTGTGCACAAATATGCAGGGTATGGTTGTACAACTTGATTAGTGTTAACACTCTAGGTAAAAAAAAAAAAAAAGTCTTGAAGAGACCATGCATTGAAATTCACATCGTCTGAAAGCTGTAACTCAACACTGTATGTATCTGACTTCAGCTTGTGTGTGAGTGCAGAGTAGTGTGTTTGTTCAGTCCCTGGGTTCAGAGGCCCAGCGATTAAATGCAGTGTACTGTATAGATTAGTCCCTGATGACAGAAACTCAATATTTCTGCTTGTCACATGGCTTTTGTTGCACCGCCAGAATTTGAGATGCATGTGACTCTCAATGTGCCGAAAAAAAGAAATTTGAATCAGTAGGCCTACGTGCCCAGTATGATTCAAGATTCTCAATGCAATTTAATTCACCATGAATTATATAATAGTTATCATCATTGTATAATCATTTACAAAATTCAAAGAGAATGCTTTCATTGTCAAATGTTTGAACTTACATATGATAATGTCATTTTTAGTTTATCATTACATACTGATTAAAAAAAATGCAATGTAAGTCGCTTTGGATAAAAGTGTCTGCTAAATGCAGAAATGTAAATGTAATCATTAATAAAAACTACAAGTTAACGGCTAATGGGGGTCTAGGAAAATTTTGAAATATTGTGGAATTAAATATTGGCTCAATATATGACTTCCAAATAATTGACCCAAATAAAAAGATACATTGTCATAGCTTAAGGTCTTTTGATCAGATTAAAAAAATATTATTAATAATACATATTTAATTGTAAAAATACAATAAAAATAGCTGTTTAATATTTTAATATATTTAAAAATAATTTATTTTCTAAGCAATTTATTTCTGTGATGGCAAAACTGAAGCAGAATAGAAATCTTCGGAAACATTATAAAAGTCTTTACTGTCACTTTAGAGCAGTTTAAAGTGTTCTTACTGTAATATTTATATATTTATTTATAATATATATTTATTTTATGTTTAAATATTAAACAAAGTATATTTTAAATGATGATGACGATTAGGAAAGACAGCAATCCAAATAGACCATATTAACTTTGTAAGTTAATAGAATGGTTCAAATTTAGCAAGACATTTAGTCCATTAACAATATTATAACCATTTACAACACACCAAAAGGAAAATAATTTCAGCACAAAACATATTTGAACCCAGATATGAGAATAAAATATATCATTTAAGACATAAATGCAGCTGGATTATTTCCAATAGTTTGATAATGTATCTGTAAAACCAGAAAATCATCTTGTAGTTCACTATGTGGAAAGCCTCTCCTCATGGGGTAAAGGGTATGTAGGAACATTACTGACAGCTCATGTTAATAGAGTGAGGAGAAGCTCTGACTCCTCTGTAACTTGTGGGGGAGAGCACCAGCGTGTGTATATGTGTGCAATCTGCTCCTTAGAACATCCCTGAGCAAGACCTCATTTATCTATGCCCAAGCCCACCTGATAACAGGCTCTCACAGAGGAGTGTGCGATAAATGGGTTTTCTAAAGATGAGAGAGAGGGAATACACATGAATTATCCCAAGGGAGAGACAGATGTGATTCAACTGTAATCAGATTTAGTTAAAACATTTATGTCAGTTACTATTCTTTTTTTTAATTATGTTTTGCCATAATTATCATCCACACTGCTGTTCAAATGTGTGGGGTCGGTAATTTTTTTAATGATTTTTATACTCACTAAGACTGCATTTATTTGATTAAAATACAGTAAAAACTGTAATATTGTGAAATATTAGATTACATCCATTATTTCAGTCTTCAGTGTCACATGATTCATCAGAAATCATTTTAATATGCTGATTTTAATATTTTTGTCAAAATGGTTATATTTGCACATTTTTAGCACTCTTCGCAGAACAAAGTTCAAAAGAATAATTTATTTGATATAGAAATCTTTAAAAACAGTATAAATGTCTTAACGGTCACTTTAGATCAATTTAATGCATCCTTGCTTAACACAAATTAACTTACTGAATCCATTTCTGAACAGTGTATATTTATGATTTATTGAACTTAAACATTTAATTTAATTCCTTTGAAAGTTAAAATAACCCACTGAAATCATCCAGGAATGTCAGTCATACAGATCCCTATTTTATAGCATAAACACAATAAAGACACACATCCATTATTAATACATATACCTTTATTTTATCTCTAATAAATAATTCATATATGTCTTTGTCCTTTACATATTTTTCTTTTAACAGTCTTGAAGACATACATAGATCAAAGTTAGACTTTATAAAGTACAATAGATTTTCAATACTTTAATAGACAGAATAGTAAATTCTGCTGAGAAACAAGAGGAAAGGTCAGCACTGGACTGAAGCACACACAAACATACACACACACACACACACACACACACACAGATGCACAAAATAGACTGCCGTCTACGGCATGCACACACACACACACACAATGAACTAACCATGGTTTATTACTTCTCTACCTCAATATACAGCTCACACATGTCAGTTCGACTGAGAAATCTATGTCCTCATGGTACGAATTCAACGAGTCAGCACAGAACACCGGATTGCACAAACAGCAAGACTCACAAAGTACAAATGCACAATTTAGATGTCCAGTCACACCTGTTTTCATGAAAAAAAGTCTTGAGGATCAAGGCTGAAGTACTTGTAACAAGCACATTGATATTTGGTTTCTGCTACTTTGTGTAACTCACATAAAGAAATATGTAAAAATAAATGCCAGAGCCCCCTGCTGACACTGAGGAACATGCTAGTGGTCGATCAATATATATATATATATATATATATAGTTTTTTTTTTTTTTTTTTTTTTTAATGAAGGAGTCTTCGACTTCAACATTTGTTCCCCCCCTTTTACATTTTTCCCCCAGTTCTGAATATTTGTTCCCATTCTTGTAAATGGTAACTGTGTAGGCAGACAAAGAGTTCCAGCTGTAAATAAACAAAATAAACATTATGTGAATTAAATGCCACAAATGTCCCACAAATTAATAAAAATATGCTTAACAATTGATACATATCCTCCAAAAGTAGGCTAAACACTTAAAAACTGTTACATATAATGGGAATGGTGGTCAAAGACACACATACCCACATATTCACTCACACATACACACCTGTGCAAAAAAAAAAAAAAAAACACATCTGGACAACAACAACAACAAAAAATAATATTTGGGCCCTTGCTTCTTTCATAAAAAATATTTTTTCTCTATCCGTCTGTTACATTCCTACTTTTACACTTTCAACATCTAAAATGTTAAATAATATTTTTTTAACAAGTACTGAACAAAAATTAAATAAAATAAGAATATATATCCACAATTCTTGATGGTCGCTAAACCACAAACTTTCTTCTTTTAAGTCATAATAACACATTTTTGTAATAACAATAAAGAAACAAAATCATTTTTGGCCTTATATAAATGTGTGTACATGTAAAATATGCCTGAAATTGGTCACAAAACCATAATATAACAATCTTTATGTATTCAGTTACTATTTAAGGAAAAATAAATTATTAAAAATAAATATTGTATAAAAGCAATCTATATAGATTTTAGATTTTCATAAGGAAACTGAACCATTTGTGCATCCATTCCTGTTCCTATCCCAAACTTCACTAAACAAATATTGAAAAGTTTGGGGTCGGTAAGATCTTTTAATGTCACATGATCGTTCAGATATCAATCTGAAATGCTGATTTGGTACATTTCTTATTATCAATGTTGAAAACTGTGACTTTTTTCAGGATTCTTTGATGAATAGAAAGTTTAAAAGGACAGCATTTATATGAAATAATCTTTTGTAACAATGCTAAAATCTTTACTCTCCCCGTTGATTAGTCATTGTATCCTTGCTAACTAATAGTAATTTCTTTAAAAAAAAAATAAAAATAAATCTTACTGACCCCATATTTTTCTACAGTAGTATACACAGAGTCATGAGCCATATATTTGTATAAATTGGTTATAGAGATCTAAAATAAACAATGGAAGGACAAAACACAAACTCAAAAACTTGCCATGGGAGTCAGTAACTCATATGAGCATTGAAAGTGGTCACACATGGATAGCTAGAATAAAAATAAAACAGTGGCTGTATTCGGAGGCCTGGCCTCACCGTCACACAAAACAGGTAGCAGACTCCTCTGGGGTGAGGTGTGAAGGGAGGTCAGCCGAGGCCCTTACAGGAGACACGGGTCCCCTGCGTCTGTGCTACATGTCCAGCAGAAGAGGAAATGTGTCACACGGCATTGGTGATGACAATTGTGTCTCTCTGAGGGCCGCTGGACCCTGAAGCCTCAGGGGTAATGCTCTTTAGTAGACGCTACAGGGGCAAGCAGTGAGATTTTTGGAGTGGTGCAGAGTGGCACAAAGGTAAAAACTGTGAAAACATTTAAGCTACGGGAGGGCCGAACAGCTCAACTACAAAGATCTTATCTTATCTTTAGGATAGGATATATAGGATATATATTATAGGATATCTTAGAGATTGCCTATTAATTAATCAACAGATTTCAAAATGCACTAAGTGATATGTTGCTACTTTTTTTCAGTAAAAAACTGAACAGCTGTGAGCTAAATCTCTCTTCTACGAGACACATAATTACTCACCCAAAACCTAACATCACAGAATCAACAAACGTTAACCAAAAGGTTGTCATTTTGTTGTGTCACAACAAAGGTTGTGTCATTTTTCATTATCTGCTAAACACACTTCCTGTGACTAAAGCACACACACTCTCAGTGTCACTTTTTGGATGTATACAGTGACTGACAGCCATGTGCCTTGACGCCCTTTGATGTCAATCTTCACGTCTCAAACTGAGAAAATGTACAATGTGATCAAGCTGATACGATGCAGCATAATTGTGTTTGTGCTGCTGTAATGTGTTTAAGAGTCATTGTTATGTCTGTCTCACTTATCAGACCAGATAAGATACATTAAATGTGTGTGTTTTGAAGTATTTGTCTATCTAGGCTCACCTGTTTGAAGGTCCCTTTGGTGGTGACTAGATGATAGACCATGTAAGAAGGCACACAGATGAAGGACGAGAGACCAATACAGTAGCCGAGAACTGTGGTCCAGAAAGGGTACAAGTAGTCAAACAGCCTCACCTCGGGAGGGAATGCCAGGAAACTCCCAATAATGAACTACAGACAGTCAGAACAAATTCACAAAACTGTATTCGCATATCTGACAAGCTGAGATCTGTCAGCAGATATATATGTGAGGTTTGTCTGAGAGTTTAAAGGGATAGTTCAGCCCCAAATTAAAAAGCGGTCATCATTTACTCATCCTCACATGATTCCAAACCTGTTCTTCTGTGTTGCTCAAAAGAAAGTCATACATGAGAAAATGATGACCGAATTTTCCTTTTCGGGACAACTATCCCTTTCAGTGTATTTGCATATAAATTCATTTTCTGGACGGTCCTCATTAAAACATACTATAGTAATCTATAGTAAATACTGTAGTGTTTTTGAAACATACTATAGTAAAGTGTTTTATACTGTATAGTATTTGCAACACTTTGTTAATGAATGCTACAACATACTGTAGTATAAACGGATCAACTGTAATAAATACTTTAGTGTACTTTAGTTTTTACTACAGTAAACTGTAGTGTATTGTAGTGTAATATACCCTATAGTTGTAAAAAACTTAATACAGTATTGGGGTAAAGTAATTTGTTTTTATTACTATATTTGTTATATTACCACAGCAACTATAGTATGCTTCAAAAACACTATAGTATTTACTTTAAATTACTATAGTATTTTTTCACGTCGGTGGGTTTTTGTAACTTAAACAGCATGGCATATCAAAATAATGGGTATGAATCCCAGTAAATGCATAATCGATAAAAGGTATAACTTGAATGCAATAAAGGTTGTTTTGGTAAGTCACCAAATGCATAAATGTAATGTAATGGACTGACCAATAGGAAGCAGGGACAGATGGCTACCCAGCAGACCCTCCAAAACACACCAGGAGCAAAGCCAAGCATCAGCTGCACGTCGTTGCAGAAACGTGTCGTCCCTGCATGTATTTTACAAACAGACTAAGTGCACATTTCCTGAAGCAAAATATCGGATTACGAAACTATTGTGGCACAAGATAAAAATCTAGTGACTAATAGATGGTAGTTGAATAAGAAAGAACAGATGGACAAAAGCAGAGTATAAAGTGACAGAAGTAGAAACGGTTTCCTAGAAATCACAGGCATTAGGCCAAAGGGTGCACAGTCCAAAATAAAAAAACCTAAACGCAAGGAAGTTCACTAGTGATGTTCAGAATTTTAAGGGAGTAGAGAAACTGTTATACAAATATTGATAAATCAACACTGACATATCACATTTTCTGGCTCCACCGCAAAAGTCTCTAAAGGACCATCTTGTCTAGACAATTCATTAAGAAACTACATAGGAGTTTGTTTGCTTTGTCTAACCAACGTGGATACTGACCAGCAGCACAATCAAAACTAATTTAAGTTATATTTTGAATGATTAAGCTTGAAACCAATACGTACCGTAGAACCAGGAAACTGCAATGACCTCGAGGAAGACTACGGTGATAACAGCAGGGCCTGTGGCATACTCCTCAAATAGTTTAACAACAAACGCACCTCCCTACAAACACATTGCCTCCATATTAAAAGGAATAATTCATGTGCACAAAAAAGGAAAATAGCATGCTATTTTGGTCAAATTCCAAATTTGGCCTCTAGACAGTGTTTAAAATTTGTAGTTAGAAATGATGGAAAATCCCCCAAAGCAAAACAAAATATTTGTTAGCGATGCTATTAGACTTACGTAGGTAAGAGTGGAAAGGGCTCCCAAATAACAGACGCACACAAGGGCGAGCACAAACCATTCTCTTCTCCTGGCCAACAGGTGGGGGAACTCATCCAACATGGCCGTAATTACCCCTTCCAGACCTGCAAACTGTAAGAGAGGAAGGGGATGACAGAAAAGTAGATCAAGGACCCATTGAACCTGAACAGGCATTAATAATGCTCCTTACAGTAAATATAGAAGCACTAACTTTTGACAGGGGTAAAAATTATAATGTAACAGAAATAGATTACATACGGAGTTATGTCATTAGCAGACTGTATTAACATGACTTGATTGTGTGTGTGGTCAGCATAGGTACAGGAATGGGTTAATTATACACGCTGAAGACCTAATGTAATGAAATACTGTTGACAATAAATTTGACTAAATTCAAAAACAATAAGCTGAGTAAACAGAGGGAAAAAATCTAATTAATTAAGAGAGAATTCATTGGCTAGTATTTCAAGAAAGCAAGAAAGACTGACCGTGCTATCCAGCCCCAGCATAATTATCATGAGGAAGAATATGATGGCGAAGAACGTAGCAGCCGGCATATTGGCAATAGCCTCAGCATAGATGATGAAGAGCAGACTGGGACCTTAGAACACAATCTTTCAATTACAACAGGTACATCAAATGTAATTTTAGTGTAAGCCGCTATATCACATAGTAGTTCCAATGCAATGATTTGCAATTGATTCATTTGATATCAAGGTTTAAATAACCATTCAAAATTCTCTGATTGGTACTTCATTGAATGGAAATGGCAACCGTGAATAAAGAATTAAAGAATTAGGTAGAAATTAAATGTGTTGCTTACCAGCATCTTTAGCTACAGTCTCCACACCTTGTTGGCGCATCTCTGCCATGTAGCCCAGCACGGTGAAGATCACAAAGCCTGATAGGAAACTAGTCAAACAGTTCACTGAGCTTGTGATCAACGCATCTCTGCAAATCAAAGAGAGATGTAAAGATTTGAGCTAAAAGAAAAAGGATAAGAAGATAAACAGCTTGAATGGGGAGCGAAAGAAAAAAGGGTTAATAGAACAAACAACTAGATTTTTAGAAAAGTGGTGATTGTTATGCAGATGCTGAGGTGTTTGATGTGGTTGCTAAGAACTTTCTATAGGGTTCTCAGTGGTTGCTAGTGCATTACTATGATGTTCAAGTGGTTTCTGACAGCACCAAGTCAACAGAGTCCACCTCATAGAGTTCACACATAAGTCTAGATATTTTTTCCACACTTGCTTTATCGTAAACAAGATTGCTTAGAAAAGTAATAGCACTCCTTTCCTCAACAAATCTTATGATTCATGGTATCATTTTAGCTATAGCCTGAACAATGCTGGAAGAGTTATGTGCCAAAGTGAAATACTTTGGGTTAGGCCAACTTCAAACCTGCAAAGAAACACATGCAAAAAGATGCAGGGAATAAAATTCATGTTTTAAGCTCAAGTTTGTGATAATAGAACCTTAGTGCAGATAATAGAAAATGACAGCAGTATAAATGTGAGCCAGGTATACTTGTAGCAGTTGTTATGAAAGGGATTGTAGCTCGCATAGGCCAGGAGGACACCAAAGCCTGGACCCAAAGAGAAGAAGATCTGTGCAGCTGCATCAAGCCAAACCTGAAAAACACAGATGGAGTGATTTGTCTGTAAAGATTGTCATTCATCCATATCATACCTGACAGATGGCAGGAAATATGTGTTATGGGGAAAAGGGACAGAGTAACCGGCATGGATTGTGCAATATCTTTGTTTTCAGAATGGTTGATTTAGTTTCCACTTACTGATGTGGTTAAAAGTTTGCCCCAATCGGGTTTCAGGTAGAAGACCACTCCTCTCCATGCTCCGGGCAGGGTGGCCCCTCTTATCAACAGGATCAGCAACACTAGGTATGGAAAAGTAGCCGTCACCCACACTACCTGCCAGAGAGAGTTATTAAGAAGCTGCTAAAAAAAGAGTCTAACTGTACGACTTCTTAACAACAGTTTCAACTCAAAGTTGCCAGTTATTTCTCTGTGATGTTTCCTGTATATCTTACCTTGCCAGAGGTCTTGACCCCCTTCCAGATGCTGAAGTACACAACAGTGAAGATGAACAACAGACAGAGGGCTAGCTGCCAACTCACCCAGCCCAGCTGATGAAGACCAGGGGACAGATGAACCTGCAAGACCTGCCGTCTAAGGACACAAGAGAAGTTGATTGACAGTTCATAAAGGCAGACATAAAGGCCTGTAGAAGCTAATATTGGTAGATAAAGATGTCATAGAATAGTAAAATGTAAGCCTTGAATCTTAATGAGTAGAAAAGGACTGATAAGTGCAGGACAGTTACAGTAACAAGGAGCAACATATTTATGGAAAACAGGAAATCCTGGCACCACGTAGAAACTGGGAGCACAGTTAACTAAATAAAGTCCCTAAATCTCTCCTAAAGCAGCAGTCTGGATAAACAGATTCAATCCCCCCTGCATCTTACGAGAGAGAGTAACACATTCTCTTTAAATCACAAAAGTTTCCCGATGGTTCAAGAAGCCTAGCAAAAGGCAAAGTCCTTAGTTTCTATCTCTTTCAACCTGGACTTGCACTTACATGCACTTACATATAGAACTCTTCAGCCGGAGAGATGGAGCTGTCAGTCCAGGAGACATTCAAGTCGGTGGACAGGTAGTGGGTGCAGTTGGGAGTGTTCCATGGGTTGTTGCAGGTGGTCCAGGGCAGCGTGGCACGAAAGGAAGACAGGAGGTAGTACAGAGCCCAGGCCATTATGGTATTGTAGTAGAAGGCAATGTAGAGTGCAATGATGCAGATGGCAAAGCCTATACCTGCAAAATAATATGCAACACTTGTTATGCAAATATCTTATGCCATTTCTAGCACCTTCCACTTTGGGGCAGTGGGTGACATTTAGGACAAAGTTCCATTTACATAAAATCAAGTTTCTTAAGCAGCTGGCATTTTACCAGGTAAATGTGACAATTTCCATAACAGAGTCCTGGTTATCAACAAAGAGAGAGCGAAATCGGTAAGAAGTTTAGAAGAAGGTCAAGGGAGAGTGTACTATCAGCCCAGCACATGTCAGTCTGCCGTTATCTCTATGACCCTTAACCTGGGTACTTGGTCTCAGAAGTCTGAGCCTTGTGAAGCAGACCAGTCTTACCCTTGAAGATGGGGCAGATGTGTTTCCAAATGGAGATACACCCGCTGCGGTGAAACTGGCCCAAAGCCAGTTCCATGTAGAACAGCGGCACGCCACCAAACACTGCCATCAGCAGGTACGGCAGAAGAAAGGCACCTAAACACAAGGATTTAGACAGGAATTGCAACTTGAACTTCACGGTTCCATTGCAGTGGTCTTACATAAAAGACGCTAATATACACAAAACGTTCCTTTTCAGACAAGCTCCTGGGTTCTTGATTGAAGCTTTATACAAGAGCTTTTGGTGTAAATGCTAGATAGCTGTTGACTGAGCAGTAGCAAGCCAGATTATTAAACAATACGAGCAAGTCCCAACCATGAGAGCCACAATTAATGGTTTTGGTTGCAGCGAGTGTCTCCCTGCCCACTCTATCTCTCATGCACTCCCTCTGCATGGTGAAACAGGAAATTACAAAGATTTTATTACTTGAAATTCAATGAAAGGAGACTAAAGCTTGTTTGAGCTGGATCGCACAAAGAGAGGAGACAACAGCAGAATTCCCCATTGTCTATTTGTTCTTAAGCAAACATCACCGAGTTGATCTTGTCTCAAAGACTGAAATCTTTCTTTCAATGGGATGCAACACAATATTTACTTAACTACTTCAAAGTGCATCACACTTATCTGTCTCAGAGTTGTCTGCAGCTTTAGTATCATTATTGCCCAGTATGTTCTGACCTCCTCACGTCTGACCTTACCCCCTCCGTTTTGGTAGCAGATGTAGGGAAAGCGCCACACATTGCCCAGGTCCACTGCATACCCGATCACCGACAACAAGAAGTCCATCTTTTTGCTCCAGGTCTCCCTAGGTGGATCCAAGCTGGTCTGCTGGACCACCAGAGTCCTGAATGCCTCAGGGGTGCTGCCCCTGTCCATCCCAGCACCTGCACCTTCCCTGGGGCTTTGTGGGGATGTGCTGGAATAACCGTTGGAGACCTGCCCTGGCCCGGAGCAGGATTTCTGACCCTTCTCCACAATGCTGTCCGCAACCAGCCTTCCGTTTTTGTGTGACTCCTGTTCTTTCTCCTGCTCTCCCCCATCCTCTCGGTTTATTATCATTGGTTGTTTCATCTCCATGTTGAGGACTGCTGTTAGGGTTGAGACAGTGGTCCTCTTGCACTGGCTGATATCGCGCCCATGAGGGGATAGAGAGCCTGGAGAAGAGAGGTCGGGTTTGGAATGAAGTGGGCTGGGATGGAGGGAGCAAGGAGAGTGTGACTGATCCTTAACCTGTACGTTTTAACAAGCTCAGGTGGGAAAACAAGGAAATACCACTCAGGCCCAGCTGCAGAACAAAGAGAGGGGAATTTCAGATGAGGCTGGATGGAATATAGCATGGAGTTACCCCTATCATTCTCATACAGAGTTTTCTTAAGAAGTGACAGACCATATTTGACCCTGGACAACAAAACCAGTCATAAGGGTCATTTTTTATTTGAAAATCTGGAATCTGATGGTGCAAAAAAAAAAATCTAAATATTGAGAAAATCAACTTTGAAGTTGTCCAAATGAAGTTCTAAGCAATGCATATTACTTATCAAAAATTAAGTTTTAATATATTAACAATAGTAAAATGTACAAAATATCTTCATGGGACATGATCTTTACTAATGATTTTTGGCCTAAAATAAAAATCTGTAAATTTTCATCCATACCATGTATTTTTAGCTTTTGCTAAAAATATACCACAGCCACTTAAGGTTTTGTGGTCCAGGGTCACGTATATTGTTTTGAAAGATATCTGCAGATTTTGATTAAATATGCCCTTACAACATAGGGTTAAAGCTGTAAAATGCTAAATGAACTCTGTACATGCCACAGCAATATTAAGTCTTAGGGAGCTGCAAAGACACTTATTTATTCTCGTTTTCCCTGACATTGTTGCTACTTACAATAAGAGACCGTACCCGATATTACACATAGAAGCATTAGATTAAAAAAAAACATAATTAACACAGCCTTTACACTAATTTAAGCTGATCTTATACACATTTATGGTACATTTAAATTTAACAGTGAGAGTTAAGTAATACCAAACACTAAGACATGTTAAACAAACACATGAAAGGATTAAAAGAGTATGTATAACTTTTATTTCAGGACAGAAATAAAGGATCAAACAAGTTTAACACTTGTTGATCAATACACCATTAAACATTACCAATAAATTATACTGTGTTTTAAATATAAGTTGCTCTGCACTTTTAAAAGCAGACAAAAAGTGAAATGTTAAATTATTTGCACATATCCAACATGGCAACTTATCAATACAATTTATTTAAGTAGATTTGTCAAACATGAGTCCCAGTATAGGAAAATTATGCACAAGTTAAATGATCATGGCGTATTATCAATCATTTGTAAAAGTTAACACAAAATGTTTTGCAGCTACCACCACATATCCGTCTCATCCAAGCGTCACAAGAAGACAAGATAAACTGGATTACAAGTTTTATCTAGGATATTTTTCTAGACAAAGGTGATCTGATTGGCAAACTGCCAAACTGATTTTTGTTAATTACAGCCCTATCTCTTTCTACTTTCTGTCCGTTTTTCTTTGCAAACACTAAATCAACCCACAAATCTGTTCTCTATTATACATACTAAATCAACCCTCTTCTTACTGACACCTCAGCTACATTTTTGTCCATAATCACAGATAATAGCGAGGTCAAGATCAGTGCAGATGTGTTATGGTAAGAGTTTGTTCAGTTGCCATGATCACAAGATTATTGGGATCTCACGCCAAATGTGTTTAAAATAACCTATTACTCTACATCATTATTCATTCATTATCCACTTCATCTTCATTATTACACATCTGTTAGAAATAAATGCCAAATGAAATAAAGTTCATACAAATGGTTTTATAACCAATAGATATTGAGATAAAAACCCTTTATCCCAGTCCCATTATAGCATCACTAAACCTATTCAAATGAGCTGCTAGAGTTCTTCAATGTTCTCAAAAACCTCCACTACAGCAGAACTAGACTTCCATATTTTAAAACTGAACTGAAAATATATGTTAAAGTACAACTTTAACAACATAAAACTGTTGACACAAGTCTATGGCATACATAGAAACATCAAAATGCCTCCTGTTACACAAACACACACAAGCATAGACTTGCAACCAAAACTAGCTTAATTAACACACACGGAGCCACAAACACCATGCACACTGCAACCCTACCGTGCTGCGATGATTAGTTCTGTGGGGGTCTGTGTTAGGGTGGTGACCAACACCGTCCCTGGGTGCCTGGCGCTCAAGACACACCCCCTCACCCCTGCTAGTTCTCTTTCTCTCTCTCACTCAGTCTTCTTTTACCGTAGAGTCTTTAACTTGCTTTGTGGTAGTTACCCTAAGGCACTTCACATGTAGTCACATAGAATTAAGCTCAATGATATAATTATGACCCCCACTACCAAACATCTGTCCATGGAAAAACACAAGAGGCATGAATGGCGATTGCAAGCACTCGTCACATGCACATCCACATACTATTTATTTGTGTCAAAGGAGGCCTGACCTAAATTCTTAAAATCCCACTAAGATATTTAACTTACCCAAAGGATCTCAAATAAATGGCAGGTTTAAGAGAGACTGCCTATTAGTTTAAAAGTATCGCCGATACCCCTATAGACATGGCAATCAAAATTTTGGACACACCTACTGACTCTAAAGTCATTAAAATTATGAAAAAATTAAATTTCAAAACAATTGAGATGTACTTAATGGTATTGAATGGGTTTCTATGTTAAGCACTTGTTGCCTGTTTATCCTTAATTATCCAGTCCAACTCACACACACATAAACAAATAAATAAACTTAGCAAATAAAATAATTTATATCTAGCCATCTTCCCACACACACACATATAACATTGTGTGTGTGTGTGTGTGTGTGTGTGTGTGTGATAAATATGTAAACAACTAATAACTAGTCACAAAAATTATTTAAAGCATTTAAGCATGACTTTAGATCATGGCTGGGCAACTTTGGTCCTGGAGGGCCACTGTCCAGCAGAGTTTAGCTCCAACCCTAATCAAACACACCTCCCTGTAACTTTCTAGCAAAGACTGTCTTTTTAGTGGAAGATGCTAGGGTCTGTAATTACATGCCATTGCAAAAAGTGTAACAGCTAACTTCAGGATCACGTAACGGCAAAATTCAGGATCACACGAGGCACCTCAGCCAATCATACAATGGCAGTGATGTCAGTGCCCGGCTTTCACAGATCTACAACAGTCATTTACAGTTTATTTTGCACAGTAAAAAAAGGTTGCAAAGTGCTGGTCACTTACTGGGCACTGCAATTTAAGATTAGATTTGATTCTGCAAACAGCATGATTGGGCATACATAAAACTGATACTAGTCAAATAATGTATTTATTTGTTGAAATATGGAAGCCATAGACAGAACATTTTATTTTTATTTAACAACATACAATATAATATAATAATTAAATAATTAATGTCCTTTATTCATTAAAATGCATTATATAAACATAAGGCATATGGTCACATAATAGTCATTAACATTCAAGTCAAATTTCAGGTGAAACCTGAAAACCAAAGAAAAAAAACATCTATATTTTTAGACAATATACAATTTTACATATCTTTTAAAGAAACAGTAATGTGACACACATTTGCTGGTAATAATGCGGTAAATGAGTAAATAAAAATAAAAATTTTCATCAAGGTAAAATCTGCATATAGATCCCAGCAAAAATATTGTTTAGTGTAAAACATGTTAAAGATTAGTGAACAGGTTGTCGATTCATTAAATGATAAGCTATTTCCTCACAAAAGCTGTTTATTCAGCGTAGTGAAGCCTCTCCTCCATTGACATTCATAAAAAAAAATAACACCTCTGGTCTCCTCCCCTACATTAGAATGATCCTTTCCGCTTTTTTTGGCTGAAGGTTGCAGGCTTGCCTTGCCTTCTTGAAGGCATTAATTAGTTTAGGTGTGTTTAATTAAGGTTGGAGCTAAACTCTGCAGGACAATGGCCCTCCAGGACTGAATTTGCCCAGATCAAATGCTTTTAAGATAATAAGAAATCATGAAAATCTAATAACGTAAGTCCAGACTTTTGACTTGTAATGTGTATTCTCAATTAAGTGTGAACAATGATGTTGTTTGGGACGTTTGCTGTAAAAACAGGATAAAACAGTTAAAATAGAGGCCTTGTTTGTCAATTCATCTTTTAAGTGCCATGGGGAATGAGTGAATTATGCACACAGTTGAGTCTCTAATTGTAAACAAGGTTTTACAGTTAAATATGAATACACTATGTGGTTTCACATAAACTTTTAAGCTGTATGTAACGTTACAACTACACCTTAGACGTAAACAGTAAGGGTTAAATCTACAGAAAAAGATTACACTAATACATTACACTTCGGTTCTTCTGAATGATCTGCAGTCCAGAAATAACACAGCTAAGATTAACGATGGACACAAAATCTGTTAAGTTTTGAAAATGACAGCCATACACTACAAGACAACGGACACGCGACGGCTTTGAGCCATTCAAACACTGCAAGTGGTCAATTTCTTAACATGGCATTAGAGATTATTCAAATGTCTTTGTTTACTTGGATAAAAGCCATCACCTCAGGCCAAACATACAAACAAACCACACACACTCACACACACAAATTATGTAAAATAATAATGTAAGATTTGCATTTTGAAACAGAGAAAGTAGGTCATGAAAAGTTCGATTCAGTCCTATAGTGTACAATCTATACAATTTTAGTGGGGTCAGCTTTTTTGATAACTTGTAATAAATTAATGTATTTATTCATAATTCATGTATTTATTCATAATTCAAATTTTGACCATTTGATGCATTATTAAATCAAACAAAGGTTATTTCCGAGGTGTCAGTGCCTTGTTCAGGGCAAATTGTAACTTGTTAAATCAAAAAGTTATTTTAATATGAAAATATATAAGAAAGCGAAATGTCATTTTTTTTTTCTTGTGATTTAAGTTCATACAGTTGTCCTAGTGGTAAAAAGTGTAATTTTTCCCATTAACTATGAACTTGTTCCATTGATGTTTAACAACCTAAATTGTTCAAATACTTTTGTTTAAAAATTTTCCAGTATATATATATATATATGTATATATATATATATGAACCTTTTTATGAAATGTTTTGATTGAAAAGCATGTCTTTAGTAAAAATATATTTTTCATAAAAGTATGATGAGAGAGACCAGGGATGGTTGTAACATTTTTTACATTTCTGTCGGCATCTTAGAGTTCTTGTAAGTGAGTGCATTCAAAATGTGATTCAAATTAGTTTGTAAGTGTCTGTTATTAAATGGCATAGCTGTTATCTTAGCAGCATAAACAGAAAATGCATAGTTTAGTTTCAAACAAAAGGAGTGAAATGTTACAATTCACCCCATAGTCCGGGTCAGTTGTAACATACCCTGGAGTACAATGTAACATTATGTAACAAAAAATGTGCACTAGCTTCAACAATTGAACAGTGTGTGTGTGTGTTTAATCGTGTTTGTTAATGTTAGTCATAGTAATTGGCCATAATAAAATTTGGGGAGTCGCTGAAAGACTCACCTAGGATTATATTTCTCTTCCAAGACCTAAACATACTGGAATTCATAGAACATAAAAATAAAACAAAATTTTTTTTTGTTTATGTTATAACCAGGCCCGTAGCCAGCCCAGCTATGAGGTCACCGAGGTCCGGACCTCGGTAAATTTTTCATTTTCAAAAATAAAATTTGTTTTTTTACCAGCTATTAGAAGCGTTTTTTGACTTGTCTTTTCCACTTAATTTGACACTTTACAAATTAATAAAGTAGGAAATTTCGGTTAAGGGTCAGCGATATATTTATCTTATTTAACTTGAAAAATATTTGAAATAATTTCAGTTTATATATATATTTTTTAATTTATATATTTTTTTGTTTATTTTAATTGCAATATCTGGCAACATTACATCGCCTTGTAATGTAAGGCACTTAAACTGGCAGTAATAAAAAAAAGTTCATTGACAGGTTATTGCTGACAAGATACGACATTCGGTAAGGGAAACAAAAAATAAAAAAATAAAAATCACGATATTATCTGTCAGAGTCTTTATCATCGCTGTCAAAATCTGTAGCATTTAACACTAGCCTAGTGCAGAGATCTGTAGAAAAAGTATGTCTATGCTAAGTCATTCAGTACAGATAGTAGATAAACTTTCACAAATCATGCTGTAAACATTCATAAGCACTAGACAACGTTATCAGCTATATAATGGTTATAAATACAAACTATAACAGCAGTATGTATGGTTGCATGAATAATAAACAACTGATAAAATTATCCACCCCATAAATATAGTAAAGTATTAACAAATTTTGATGCAATGAATAGGATGATTTAAAAATTATCATCCCTCCAAAACGGAGAAAACATCTTGCACACACATCTACATTTCTGTCTTTTTTAAAGTGTTAATAGGGGTTATTATAGCACAATTCTATAATAAGGGGGTTATTACAGAAAACCCCCTGGACTTCACAATGTTTCATGTGCTACAACTAGAGTCTTGTAGCCATGAACTATCTCACCTTACAGCCAAACATTAGCACTAACAAAATATCTACACAGACGCACAATACATATAATTTAACTTTGAGGAGTTTAACTACAAAGCAGAGACTAGCCTCAAAAAATTAAATGAAGTATAAAAAGTTACTTTCTTACCTTAAAACTAGTTTTTCAAATTAGTGTCTGCCACAGGGCTCTACTTCCTCACAGGTGGAATAAAGACTAAATTGAGAACGTGTGAAGTGAATTAGTTTATTTGTAACTTATTCCTTATTTGAGAAATTGAAAGCGTTACATCTGACCCGTGTTACAATCATCCTCGCTCTCTCTAATCATAATAAGCTATTCTTCTGTCTAAGCGAAATGAAACGAGGAACGGTGGTTGCTATCACGCGCATATCTAATAGGCGACTTCACGGTCATAATCTGAGCAGAAAGCAAGACGGTTGGCACCTTTGACAATTGTGGACATTGTTGTGAGTGTTCTAGTCTCTGTTTACACAGTTAGGGGACAAAAGACTAACTAGACAGTCTAGTCAGGACAGAAGGACGAGTGCTGACAACGTGAAGAAGGCGCAAATGGACCAAAGGAGAAGGAAGGGACGTTTAATCTCTCTGATGACACTAATTACTAGAGTACACGAAGAACCAACAGCATCAGGAGAACATCACAGATCTCACATCTTATTATTTTACCTGTAAAAAAAAATCTCAGTTTATTCCAAACATTCTTGTTTATTCGCTGTGAAATCTGTGCTCTTTTTCTATTTGTATAGCAGAGTTCATATCTTTTTATTGAGAAGAATGATCTCTGGACATGTTTGAGGGAGAAACAGCGCCCTCTACAGAGCAGCGAGGAACTGCAAATATATGATTCAAGCCGCTTTTGCAGGTACAAAACAATACCTTTAAATGAAAAGCAGATATAATGTAGTAGTCAGTAACCTTAAAAATACTAAAACATAATTAATTAAACAGTTTTTAAATATTTCCTTATAGTGTAGCCTACCTAAAGAGAAAGACAGAGAAAGTGTTACCTACCTTATAGATGTCAAGCTGAGTTCTGCAGTTCATTCATCCCTCAGGGGACCATACAAACCTTTTCCCCCACTTCGTACATGCAAACACTGACATACCGTTAAGCATACACAACTAATGTAAAGCACCAAGAATATTAACTGAAGATCCGTTAAATCCATCTGAAATTTCTTGCCAAATATTGTCCCAAACGTCCATGAGAGGCTGATTTAGTTTTAAAGCTAGATGTAATAGATGCTACAACCCTGTTTTAAATCACCAAAGACAAACACATAAGATCCCGCACACGTTCACTTAACAGCTCTTCTCAAAGAACCACAGTTCTGTGACAAACAATTACACTTACAGTTTGTAGAACAGCAAGTCTTTCCAATCTGTCTAAGCTAGTAGGTTAATCCGCAACAAGTCCGATGAACTGAAAGCCAGGAGGGAAACAGAGGGATTGGGCAAAGGTATCTCAACTAGGCGAAACAGATTTTAAAGGAGGGAAATAAGAAGCTTAGATTGTGTCTGAGACAAATGCACTCCCCCTTTAACTTTCTTGCTAACCAGTGGCAGATCAGGATATGAATTAAGGGCACAAACATTCAGTCCAGAGTCCCATTTCAGCACTCAACAAGAGAGTTCTTGGAATCACTCTCTGTTGGGATGAGGACTAGGAGGAATTATTGTTTTATGGAACGGCCAACAAAAAGGTACCATTCCTCGGAGGTCTTTAAAACCCCTTCCACATGTTTTAATCTATAGTGAGGCCCTTGTATTTCTTTCGACCAGTCTTTGCAAAGTTCAAAAAGATACTGTCTCTCCATGTTACTGGAAAGATTGTGTTAAATCCATGCTGCTAATATTATTTTATGCTGTTGGAATATACTCCGTTTAATTCTTAAAGGGACAGTAAAGGTACAGAAGCATTTACTGAACAATCTTGGTCGCCAGGAGGACTAACTGATTTGGCAAAAATAAAAATAATACATTTGGAAAATAAATGTACATTTTCAAATTTACAGTTCAGTCAGTCATCTGCTGTGTGAATCCCCAAATCTGGTAAACAGCCCAACAAATCTGCAAAGAATCTTAGTTCATGTAGTAAATAAGATTAAATAAGTTTAGAAGTTAAAGAAGTTAAAGAAGTTTTAATATCTGAAAGGCTTATATCAAAAAGATATATATTAGAAGTTTCTTCTAAGAGAAAATTGTGAACATACAACATGGGCATGTCTGTGTTATTATTTAAAAAACAGACACTAAATGAAAACACATTTGATATTGTTAACTAAAATAAAAATAAACACTAACAACTGGGAAAATCTTGACTACTCCAAAATTAAACAAAAATATCAGAAATATGAAATATCATGAAATGAAAATCTGTACATGATCTATTTTTAAACCCTAATTATTAACATTAAACATCAAAAATCTACTAAAACTAGCCAGCCTTGAGAAAACGGATCATGTAAAACATATTGAAATGATCAGTTAATGTGTTATCTTCTGCAGCCCTAAAACACAGCTTTATATTAAATATATTAAAATAATACAGTATAATATACATTATGTATAAAATATTTTTTATATATATTTAAAATGTATCAAAAACTTAACATTAAAAAAATAAACTAGAACTGAGAGCCAAAGCTAATAAACTAAACAAATAAAGAAAAACTAATCTAAAATGAAAAAGACATTTCAAAATATCAGTTAAACAAAATTCAAAACAAATAACGCCGGAGGATGTACTCCTTAATCTTTTTTCCTTCATACACACTCCTGTGTGTGTGTAATTAAGGGGAATTAACTCCTTTTAATTAGATTTAACACAGATCAAGCTGACTCAACTCAATTTGTTCAAGTTTAATTACAAATCGATCTTTTATGCCCCTTAAAACTGGCTGATCTTACACTCAGACTAAAATAAAGAACAGCAGAGATAAGATGGCTTTAAAACGGAGTACTTAAGGAGGTGCAGACGCAACATCATGCACGTTCTGAACTCCACCAGATAACGTCACAGATCTCAAGCCATGATTTAACATATGTTGTGTTGGGAGCCTTCCAATGGGATCTGAAATAATCCTGTTGGTGGTGACCGCTGCATTTAGGATGCTGTTGTAATGTAATTCTAGCACATGACCCACTAATTGTTGGTTTATGTACTACAAAACATAAATAAAGGATCTTTTTTAAATGATGGCCATTCAAAATATCTACACTACTGTTTAAAAGTTTGGGGTAGGTAAGATAAAAAATAAAAATAAAGAAAAAGCTTTTAAAAGAAGTATCATATGCTCACCAAGGCTGCAATTATTTGATCAAAATTACATTAAAAACATTAATGTTGAGAGATTATTCCAATGCAAAATCACTTTTTTCTATTTCAATATATTTGAAAAATATCATTTATTCCTGTGAAGGCTAAGCTGAATTTTCAGCATCATTACTCCATCCTTCAGTGTCACATGATCCTTCAGAAATCATTCTCATATGCAGACTTGGCACTCAAGAAACATTTCTTATTATCAATGTTGAGAACAGTTGTGCTGCTTTCTGTAAAAACTATAATACATTTCTTCCAGAAACTTTTTTGCAATGCAAGTTTAACTTTATAAATGTTATGCATCCTTGCAGAATACAAAAAGTGGATTTTTAAAAGAAAATAAAAACCTTTTATTATTATTTTTTTAATATCTAGAGTAGGGTTTTTGTGAGAGATTGTACTAGGGTAAAAACAGTTGGAGGCAGAGTCAATGAGACTGGGCTGAGACCAGTTCCTTCAGCTCCCATGGTTATGCCAGAGCTCCCATGGGGTCCCAGGCCGGGAGGATGATGGGGTCCTGCTGCATGACGTCCAATACTTCAGGAGAGAGGAAATTCTTATCCACCACCACCTCGTACACATACTCAGAAAACCACTCGTCTGTCATGATCAGATATCCTGCGGGAAGAGGCAGACATGAGGCACAGACAACAGACAGAGATAAACGGGTAAAATGAGAGATGAGCAAAAGAAAGATAGCAGGAAAGAGGAGTAGAACACCATTTAATCTGCTGCAGCAGAAGCTCTTATGAGAAACTTCAGCTTAGCTCACTTGGTTTGAACAGAGCACAATTCGCTAATTAAATGTGTAATCAAGCAATATATGACGCTATATACCATCCAAGTCTGAGAGATGTCTGATTTAGTGCCTGCCTCGTGAGACAGGGTTTTTCATCACACGCTGAAATCCTAATAGGATTGTGAGTAAAACTTTAACAGCAAATGGTGTTTAACGCTGCCAAATCTGATGTCAAATGAAATCCTATTAGCACCACACTTTCTCCATTGTTCGCATGGAGGGAACAAGACACACCTTTTCTAGATCACCTGTCTAACTTCTCAAAACTGAAAAAGTCTGATTTTAAAAAAGCAAAAACACACATGAACAATATTTTTCATTCAGGGTGTGTCACGATCCAATCATGTCAAACAGTGGCTCGCGATAAAGCCTGTTCCTCTCTTAATCACTTAAAGAAAGTACAAAAACTTGACATCAGGAATGTTTTGCCCTGTTAAAAACAGGAAGTAGATGATGATAAGGTTTGTTTCACACAATGTTTACTCCTGGGCCATGACCGGTTGACTAAGACGAATCAAACCGGGCCATCGAACAGAAGAGAAGTGCCAAGTGAAACAGAGCAGAACATCCTGAGAACAAATGGAGCAGTAGGATTTCCAGGTTGGATTTCTGTGCATTAGCACGTCAGCACAATGCTTGGGTTATCAAAGTGTGATTTTTCTAAATAGTCTAAGTGTGTACAAATGGGGCATAATTCTTAGATGAGAACAGACTTTTAATGAGACTGGGAGAAGCCTCAGAGACAAACAGTTCTGAATCTGAAAAACAAACAGATTTTTGCTATAAAACATCAAGTTTATTTGGGCAGCTGGCAGTCTTTGTTTGTAAAAAAATAATAAAAAAAAAATAAAAATTTGTCCATTCCAGGGGGGCACAACTCTATTCATCAGCCATAAATTACCAGCTTCAGGGCCTCCAGTGAGCCGTTGACCGCATTATAAATATTCTGTCAAAATCGGTTACACAATTACCCCTTTTCAACCTCTTGTTTGGGCCACAATATGCAGAAAGAGGCAGAAATAATCAATCTTACAAGCCTGAAGCCTGTATTCCTCCAGAACGTTTATCCGGCCCCCCTGAGTATATCACATTACTGTCTAATCTTCAGGGGAAACCACTGTTATGAACAATTTGAGAGCCCTTAACCCCTTTGACCTCAACAACACATTTTTCTAATACCTCTCCTCGTCTAGCTGTCAAACAATGTTGCTGGAAAACCACAAAAAGTCCTGATTTGTCTGCAGCTGTGATGTTTTGAATTTATAAATAGCTGTGATAAGATGTGATCCATCCTTTATTAATTCACTGTGCGCAGTAAGGCTGATATTTGTACAACACTGGCAGATGTTTCTACTAAAATAAGTGTGTTAAAGGTGAAGCATCTAACTACTGCACTATTAGTGTGATGTTGGAGTTGGCATTGGTGGAGTGTTCTGGTCATTGCTAAGGTGTTTTTAGTGGTTGCTAGGGCATTTCTAGGGCAGTTGCTTACTTTGTCAAATATGTAAGGGATAATCAACGGCTAGCTGTGCAATAAAGGATTTTAATGCACGACCTGGAGGCAGAACCACCCGACGGCATGGCTAGACTTTGATTATCCCACTAATTCCATGGTCATTTGCCAAGTTATAGACAAGTTAAACGTATTGCTCTTTGCAATGCCATATTTGACAGAATGACAAAGAGACAAAGAGATGAAATAGTGCAGTAAGACCACATTTATTTGGAAAAATTAAAGCATGTATTTCAATTAATTATCGATTGATCGAGAGAGAGATGACAGTTGTGTGTCAGTTACCTGCTTGCTGCATCTGCACATCTCTCTCAAAATTAAATTAAAGCAGTGCTTTATGCAAAATTTACTGACGTTAGTATGTGTGCAACAGAAATAGCAATGCTTGCCTTAGAAACACCACAGAACCACAGCATTTACACATTTTGAGGAAACTGACCTATGAATACCTTCGCTTCTCATTAAACCAACAAAAGAAAGTATTTTAACATGGAAAAAAAATGACACGATTCACCTTTAAGGCAAACTTTGAACTTCCTAAATGCACAGATGAAGCAATCTGCAAAGAATCATTTTCTATGAAAAACGAGCAGGCCAAAATACCTCAATAATCTTCTGAGGAATTCAGGTCTAAGCAGAAAGAAAACAGCAGTTTCTTTCTTCAGGCAACCAAAGCTAATTAAACAGCCCCTAAATGTAGCGTCTGTTTTAAATAAGACATTGGGTATGGACATGAGGTCCAGCTGTGAGCGGGTCTACAGATGTGTCCGGCCTGAATAACACACAAAGCACGCTCTAAACCTCTAAATCCAGAGAGGCCCAACAGAGACCCTATGCTAAATCAAATATCCGACTCCTGGTGCTCTCATAAAAAAGTTTAATTAAGTCATTGAAGATTGGACTTAGGAGCCTCAAGAGGTAATCCTACTACAAATTGGATTATTCAATGTAAAAGTCAAATACCTGTAAATTAGGAAGCATATATAAGCAGAAAACAGATGGTAACCCCTCACCTTTATTCCCACGGTCGTCTCCCCACGAGTTCTCCACTCGCCACTTCTCATACTGTCCCTCCTTTCCATTCTGTGGTCAAAAGACAGAAGTGATGAAACACAGAGTGAAAGTCTGTCCCATACACAAGACAACAGTGTAGGTAGGGGATAGAGATGTGGACTCATAACTGAAAGGTTTTAAGTTCACAAAGCTTGATATACTGTTCAAATGGTTAGGGTTGGTAAGATTTTATGTTTTTGAAAGGAGCCTCCTTTGCTCGCCAAGCTGCATTTATTTGATCAAAAATACAGTAAAATTTAAAATAATTTAAAATAACTTTTCTATTTTAATATATTTAAATACATTTAAAATGTGATTTATTCCTGTGATGGCAAAGCTTAATTTTCAGTCTGTATGCCGATTTTCTGCTAAAGAAACATTTCTTTTTATAAGTGCTGCTTAATATGTTTGTGGAAACAATGTTTTCTGAATTCTTTAATGAATATAAAGTTTAAAAGAAAGGTGTATATTTGAAATAGAAGTTTATATCATTTAGAACATTTGTATTATGTTGTAAATGTATTAACTGTCACTTTGGTGGCGCTGCCATTGCGGCGACTCTCAGCAGAGTTTGTAAGCACGTGTGAATGTGTTTGATGTTTATGTTTTTTAGCTTTGTGTTTTAATGTTTGATTGGCAGTTGAAGTTGCAATTATACACGTAAATTGATTAGCTATCATTTTGCGGCAAGGGAAGATGGAGTTGCTGGTAATAACCCTAAAGTGGATTTTACTGCTTGTCTCATGTCTTCATATAACACTTGTGAGATCTACCGCGAGGCTCCAGTATAGCCGTGAATTTCTACTTTAGTGGTATCAGCCTTATTTTGTTCGATACCCAGTGGATCTAATAAGATCACAACATCTTGTGAACGATGGTGGCTTTATGGAAGATGTTACCATGAACAAAGATGGATTTAAAACACGGAAATTACGGAAGAGAGGAAAGAAGGGCGGCGTGCGGTTAAGATTGAGGAAGCAGCACCTTGGAAGGACTCCCTTGCCGACTATCATAATGGCAAATGCCCAGTCTTTAAGGAACAAAATTGATGAACTGAAAGCCACTGTTCATGTTCACCATGCTTATAGAGAGGCGTACATTTTGGCCTTTACAGAGACTTGGCTGAAACCTCAGGATAGTGACTCTGCTTTAACCATCAACGGCTTTGGGACTCCTCTGCGAACTGATCGTGATTTATTGATTACAGGTAAAAGTCAAGGAGGTGGTCTTTGCTTATATATAAATAAAAGGTGGTGCAGTTCAAGTAGTAAGAGAAACGCTCTGCACACAAGACATTGAACTGCTTTCTGTGTCATTACGAGCATTTTATTTACCACGAGAATTCCCTCAAAAAAAAATTTACGGTCATGTATATTCATCCTAAAGCGAATGAGGCTAATGTGAAACAGTCTGTTGAAAGCATTGTATCTAAGTTGCAAAATGTCTCACCCGATGCTCCTAATTTCATAATGGGAGACTTTAAAGGTACAGGTCGTAGGACCTGCCACTGGAGGGCGCACTAACAAAATAATAACAATCGCGTGGTTCATGGGCGGATCTACAGGGGGGCAAGGGGGGGCAGGTGCCCCCCCACTCTAGAGTCTTGCCCCCCCCAGCTGCCCCCCTAACTTTAATGATCCAAAAACTGTACTTACAAAAACAACCCACCACTATGTCCAATACATTTACCAAAAGTGAACAATTTAATTTTTAATTTTAAATGTATTATTCGCCCTTCCCCCCTGCCCCTCAAATACTTACGTCTCTGATTCAAACGTGCAGAGCGGCGTTCGCTCAGTCTGTCTCATACACACAGCGAGTCTGCTTCGGTGCGGTGGCCCTGCAACCAGAGACAGAGCTGCCCCGGACAGATCCTCTGAAGGTGAAGTGAGTTTCCCCAGGTGTAGTTTAAACACACGTTTAACTTAGTTACATTTGTAATGAATGTATTGTATGCTAAAGACGATTCAGCATCAGCAAAAATAGCGAGTCTATTACGTTAGGCAAAATCAGCGGTCAAATCGCTCCCTCGTGATTTGTAAGAGCACTCTTCTCTTTGATTAGCCTGATTTTGATTTTAGTAAAGACAAGAACAGCTTAATAAAAAATATAAAATATTGAGGGGCAGCGCTAGGGCTGGGCTAATGGGGCTTAAGCCCCGAATATTTTGTTAAATTGTCTTTCTCACAGAGCAAAACAATTCATCAGAAAAACAAATGTGAATAAGATTACAGCGGCCGCGATTAACTAATCATGAACAGTGCATATTAAATTTTTATTTATATTTTTCCCTTTGCATTAAAGGTACTTTTGACGTGCTTTTGCAACGTTGAGCATTGTAGCCAATCACAGACATGTCTGTTGATCACATCGGCCAATCAGAGGCGTTTAAATGAGTCGCTGTGCTGAAGATGTGTTTTGCGCGAGCTCACCGAGTTCACGTTCGCAAACCTGTCATTATTATTGGCAATAAACTTAAGATGCAGATAAGAGATTCACTTGATATTATTATTGATGATGCACTACATTACGCAACGCTCTGTTTGTTGTTAGGAAGACTAAAAGTTCAGCAGTCTAGCTCATCAATGTCAAAATTATTAAATAAGTTAACAAATGCCTGGTAAAATGTAAGTAGATAATTTAATATTTGACTGTTTTACAATAGAAAAGTTCAACTTTTTTATTTATTTATTAAATTTTGCCTTTTTGAATTGAAAATATGCTATAATTTCCTTGATTCATTTATGTAAATTAAAAATAAAATATTAGTTGCAAATAGTTACAATTATTTCACTAATACAACAAGCCTTTCTTTTTCTTTATTCCCTTAAATCGCTTTAATTAATTAATTACTTTAAATAAAAATACTCAATTTTAGTTTGGGCTGTTACGTTACAACACACAATACAGTGCCAGTTAGGAGATCTATTATTTGATTAGCTAAGCCTAAGCAGTCCTATTAAATCCAATTCCTCTCAGATATCACAGCAATGAAACCAGGTTACAACTGGGGAAATAACAAATACTATAGAATTAAGTAGTCTAAACATAACTGGTGTGTGTGTTGTGAATTAAAAAACGTTGTAGTGTGTAAGGGCATGATTAAACAATAACTACTGTAGTTTAAAAGTGTTTTTGTGGGTTTTTTTTTTTAAAGCAATTCATATATAGGGATTCCATGTACCCCTGCCACCCTGCCAAGACCTCTTGCCACCCCTTTGCCCCCCCATGCAAAATTTTCTAGATCCGCCACTGAATAATAGATCTCCTAACTGGCACTGTATTGTGTGTTGTAACGTAACAGCCCAAACTAAAATTGAGTATTTTTATTTAAAGTTAAACGTGTGTTTAAACTACACCTGGGGAAACTCACTTCACCTTCAGAGGGTCTGTCCGGGGCAGCTCTGTCTCTGGTTGCAGGGCCACCGCACCGAAGCAGACTCGCTGTGTGTATGAGACAGACTGAGCGAACGCCGCTCTGCACGTTTGAATCAGGGACGTAACTAAGTATTTGAGGGGCAGGGGGGAAGGGCGAATAATACATTTAAAATTAAAAATTAAATTGTTCACTTTTGGTAAATGTATTGGACATAGTGGTGGGTTGTTTTTGTAAGTACAGTTTTTGGATCATTAAAGTTAGGGGGGCAGCTGGGGGGGCAAGGCTCTAGAGTGGGGGGGCACCTGCCCCCCCTTGCCCCCCTGTAGATCCGCCCATGCTATTATTTGATTAGCTAAGCCTAAGCAGTCCTATTAAATCCAATTCCTCTCAGATATCACAGCAATGAAACCAGGTTACAACTGGGGAAATAACAAATACAATAGAATTAAGTAGTCTAAACATAACTGGTGTGTGTGTTGTGAATTAAAAAACGTTGTAGTGTGTAAGGGCATGATTAAACAATAACTACTGTAGTTTAAAAGTGTTTTTGTGTGTTTTTTTTTTTAAAGCAATTCATATATAGGGATTCCATGTACCCCTGCCACCCTGCCAAGACCTCTTGCCACCCCTTTGCCCCCCCATGCAAAATTTTCTAGATCCGCCACTGGCGTGGTTTGATGACACTAAGAAGGAGCGTGGAATGATGGGATTTGTCTTCTACCCAACCGCTGACAGCCATCAATCAGGCGGAAAGATAAATCATGGATTTAACGGATGCAAAGACACGATCAGACTATGGATCAGACGCGATGCCCTGCGTTTGGCGTGTATGCCCCATAATACTAATTTTATTGATCGTTATAATAGCATACGTTTTCTGTAAAGATATGAATCAAAACAACTCACCTGTCGAGTAAAACATAAGTGAGATCGGCGGCAGACGATAAACCAGCGGCAGACGGTAAACAGTAATTATGTTCCATAAATAAATAACACAATCCACCATAAAACATGCAAGAAGAAGTAAATAAGGAACTGCTTGAAGCAAGCTAGTGGTTTGCTGGATGCTAGACACTACTTCCGCATTTGTCCACGACACTGTTGTCATGTGGTTTCTACGTCAGTAAAGTCGGTAACAAAGGGTAACTAACGACATTGAGAGGCGACTGAACTGCCCCGTGTCACTGTTTAGAATGGGAATTTTCTCATGATTTACAAGTTGAAAACATTAGAGATAATGTTAGTAATCAGCTGGACAAAATATATAACACTAGCCTAGTGGTTTTTGGATATTTTACTGCAAATATCTTACAAATTGTACCTTTAATCACTGCTCGGTGAAACATACTTTAAGGAACTTTCATCCACCATTGGGTATGTCTGTTCATAATACTGTGTTTTTAATTCTTGTCTATACAACGGTTTTAAAAAAGTATAAAGTGGAAAACAAACTTATTAGGAACTGGACTGCAGACTCAACCTTAGCTTTACAAGGATGTTTTGATTCCACAAACTGGGAGGTTTTTGAAAACTCTTGTTCTGATATTGATGAATTAACAGATGTTGTAAGCAGTTATATACATTTTTATGAGGATATGTTAATTCCTCAAAAAACTGTTCGAACATTTGCTAACACAAAGCCATGGATTACTAACTATATAAAGTTACTTATGATTGAAAGGAATAAGGCATTTCATGCAGGTGATTTGGAAAGGAATCATGATTTGCAATAACAAATAAAGTATGAAATTAGGAAGGCCAAAAATAAGGTCAAAGAAAGTAGAGGATGATATTAGACAGAATAGACTCGGCTCTGCCTGGGAGAGTATGCACACTATAAAAGGGTCTAAGAGTAAAAGTAATACTCCTATGCAATTCGTTGGTTATCAGTCTGATATAAAGTTGGCTCAAGATTTGAATAATTTTTATACTAGATTTGATGGAGGATTTTAGTAGTGTAAGGAATGTTCTTAGGAATGAGACAATGTGTAATATGGAGTGTACATTTTTTAATCAGGATGATGTTATACAAGGTTTTAAAAAGAGCAAGGTGGGGAAAGTCTCTGGACCAGATAAGATAGGGGGACGTTTATTAAAGACATGTGCAGATCAGTTGGGTCCTGTATTTTGTAACATATTCCAAAAGTCAATCCATCTGCAAAAATACCTAAGCTTTGGAAAGAAGCTTTAATTGTGCCTGTAGGGAAGACAAGTTATCCTAAGACTCTAAATTATTTTAGACCTGTCGCCTTGACATCACTGGTGATGCAATGCTTTGAGAAATTGGTCAAGGATGAACTTGTATTGAAAACTCAGTCTTTTAGATCCATGGCAGTTTGCTTATCAAGCCAGAAGAGGAGTTCAGGATGCTTCATTCACCCTGTTAAATATGATTATGATACATCTGTAGGGACCAAAAACCCATGTTAGACTTCTTTTTGTAGATTTTTCATCAGCTTTTAATACTATTCAGCACCATGTTTTAATTAAGAAATTAATTTCAGAGTTTAAATTAGATAATAAGATAGTGGTTATTAGATTTTCTAAGTGACAGAAGGCAGAGGGTGAGAGTAAATAGCACATTTTCAGATGCCCTTATAACATCTACAGGTTCTCCACAGGGATGTGTTCTCCCACCCTTGCTTTACATTTTGTACACTAATGACTGTGTAAGTAAACACACAGACAGGTTCATTTTAAAATTTGCGAATGACACCATTATTGTCAGTCTCCTGAGGAAGGACGAGAACTGTCATGGTCCAGTAGTGAAGATTTTATAACATGGTGTGATAGTATAATGGTGTGATAGTTCCTTTTTGCGTGTGAATATAAAGAAGACAAGAGATATGGCTATTGACTTTAGATCTAGTCATTCATCATCAGCCTAGCCAACTATAGTTAAAGGTCAAACGGTGGAATGGGCTAGTCCTTATAAGTATCTTGGGCTTATTATTGAAAACAAACTGCGTTTTGATTTTCATGCCGAAGCACTATGCAAAAAAGGCCAGCAACAGTTGCACAGTCTTCGGAGGCTTTCTACTTTTAATATTAGCAGGACTCTCATGAGCATGTATTACAGATCTTATATTGAATCTGTACTTTGTTTCTCTATGTGTTGTTGGTATGGTAATCTAAACGTGAAGCATGGGAACTCATTGAATGGCATTGTTAACCAAGGAAGTAAGATAATTGGTTTTAAGCAGACTGGGTTATCAGATAATTTTGAGCGGTTTGTCTTACAGAAAGCCAAAACTATTCTTGTAGATCATACTCCTCCACTGTTTCATGAGTTTAAAATGTTTCCTTCTGGGTTACGTTATAGTATGCCTAAACTTAAGAGTAGCCGGTATGGATTTTCTTTTATTCCTACTGCTGTTAGACTCTTGAACCTGTGAGAGTGTTGTTTGTATTGTTTATGGATTGTTTTTAGTATGAGGGTTGTGTGTTGTTTACAGATTTTATGCTGCATCAAAAATTGCCCCTTGGGCTTACAATAAACTTGAACCTTGAACTTTTGATTAATTTAATGAATCCTTGCTGAACAGAAATATTAATTTGGTATTTTAAGTATTATTTTTCTGTATTTTCCATGTGATGTCTAGCTGCTTTTTAAACCTAAGCTATGTTTTACTGATTAAAAAAACAGGGCGAAGAAGCCCTTTGCTTTAAAGAGCATTGGTATTGCCCACTGGGTACCAGAGAAGACAACAATGAACTCTGGAAATGCATATGATGAGTTGTGAGGGAAATTAGACAGTAACCTCAAAAACTGCTTGTAATTAAACAGTCCGGATGTCTGCAGAGGGAGGTAAAAACTTGAGGTCACACTGACTGTAAGAGCAGTTAATGAGCATTCAGGGTCATGACCTGTGCGATATAGTGCTCTTTAAATAACTAGCTCAACTTCTACTATCCAACCAAGCATATCTGACAATGTTTTAGAGTGTGCTGTTCTCTCAATACCTTGTTAGTAACAGCAGTCAGAATCATTGCATGGGTCATCATGGAGTCTCCATAGATCAACCTTTCTGCCTTAGACAAGGTTTTCACTGAGATGCCGAACACCAGGTCATGGTTAAACCTACAAAAATACAGAGAATGCTTAGTGTCAAAAACACATTGAGAAAAGCCTTACCTTTTAACTGGCAGAAGAAGCAATACTTACACATTCATGTCATTGATGCCCAGTTTGCTGTGGAAATGTTTGTCTACGTCACAGCCGAACCACACCGCCTAATGCAAGAAAGACACCAATTAATCCACTTTCTGTGGGTCGGTTACAACAACCACCATTTTACACAACATGTACAACAAGACTTTCAAATTCAAGAAAGAATGCAATGTACTGAAAAATTTGTTTGCATGCCAAATCAATACACATTGCCATGTAATCCTCAGAAAGTGACACAAATATGTGAATAGTTTATAATTGTATCATTTAGTGGTGTAAAAAGGGTCATTAAGTCTCATACTGATTAAATATCTGGAAATCAAACAGTCAAGTTTCTTACGCTTAAAGTTGCATTTGCTCAAAAATACAGTAGAAAAGTAATATTTTGAAATATTATTACTAGTTTAAAATAACTCATTTTCTATTTTAACATATTTACAATTCTAATGTATTCCTGTGAATGGCACATTTTCTGCAGCCATTGCTCCAGGATTCAGTATCACATGATACTTCAGAAATTTTTATAATTCTTTAATCACTAGCATTTATTTGAGATAGAAATATTTTGTAATATAAATGTATTTTCTGTCATTTTTGATCAATTTAAAGCATACTAGTATTAAGAAAAGTATTCCCACGATAAAATACCTCAGTATCCCTAAACTTTTGCAAAGATGATCACATGACCCTAAACCAGCCTTATTATAATGGCAACCCTTCGAACCCAATTGATTTTACCTCTCCACTCTTGATGGAATCTGCAGCCGCTTTCTTGAGCAGCTCGATGGACTGGTTGTTGTAAAGTGTTCTGCGGCCACCCACCATGTTTCCCAGAAACTCCACAGTGTACAGATTTCCATAAGGGTTTTGGGGCCGAGGGTCGTTAACGAGGCAGATCTGCATAGAAATTACACAACCTGTGAGTGAGGACTACAGTAGACTGAAGGCATATAATGCTGAAGCTGACATAGTCTATGCTGCTCCTACCTTGTCCTGGAGATTATACAGGGGCTTGACGTGCTTTGTGTAAAACTCCAGTGGAGTTAAAGGGCCCATGCGGTGGAAGTTCTTGTCCTTGTCCCGGTATTCCCAACAGATGGTGTCTGGAGGGCTGCCCAGACAAACACTGGCCACTCGAAACACCTGAAGACATTAAATGAAATAAAATAAAAAATATCATATTGACACCAAACTTTTGAACAGTAGTGTACATAGTGGAAACTCAAGTTTTATGTCGCTTATTAAGCATTCAAAATTAAAAAATGGTTGATTGAAGGCTGGCGTTATGTTTGAACTCTGAAGATGAATGACATATGAATGTGATATCTTAAATAAGACCTGGGTAAACAAAACAAACCACATTCGAGAAAGCGATGGTTTTGACGGGAGGTAGCTGAGATGAGCACTAAGAACCCAAACAGTGTGTGAGGTGTCCAATGTTTGACTCTGGTACACTTTATTCTGAACTCCAACTGTTTTTAGTTCTCAGAACTTAGCCTTTGTTACTCCAAACCCAAGAATTTCCTGCCCTCTCCTGACCACGGCCTGAGCTTTATACATCTGAACATAGATTTCTTGTAGCCAAGATTAACTTGATCTTGATAATATGTACTTCTTGGTCAATCTCAAATCACAGGCAGGAAGGCAAGAAACTGGACAGATAAGATGTGTGTCTTTTTTCTTTTGGCATATAAAAGTAGGTGGATCAACAAAGACATGCACCACACAAACTGGTTTTTACTGAGAATTCTGGTTGACTTTATTCACACTATATGAGATTTCATTTGTCTGGACTTCACAGAAAAGTCAACACGAAAATAAAAAACCATATTTATGGCTCCTCAAGCTTTTTTCACTGACTGATAAAAACGTATTTACTCCCCCTTATGTTGTTTCACAAAAGGAGAAATATTGCAAATGTTAAAGCTTCTTTATTCCAACAAAAGTGAATGGTGATTTATACAGTCAAGCTCCAAAAAAAAAAAAAAAACCACTATAAAAGTGCAGTGAAAATACTAAATTCAAAACACCCAAGACATTTGAGCTCATGAAATTTTAATAGAAAAATGTGAGAATAATGACTTAAATTTCTGAGATGGTATAGAGAAACATTTTAATTGATTATTTTTCCCCCACTTAATTTCCCCTAAAATTAACAGCAACAAATGGCCAAAAAAAAAAAATTATATATATATATGTATATGTGTGTGTGTTTTTTGATGAACAGACCAAAAAAAATAAAATGGATAATGCCTTTACAGAACATAAAACCAAACCTTTTGGTCTTTAATCACACAAAGGTATCATACGGCTTCAGTAGACTCATAATTGCTATTTCTAATGGTGCCTTTTCATCATATTCAGAGTTTCACAGTATAAATCAGTCATTTTCATTTGCAAAATATAATTTTTGTTCCACAGATGAAACTAAGGGGAAATATATGAAAGATTTGACCATTTAATGTACTCTTTAGATGAGAGATTTCAGAAGAGCCAAGTAACCAATCTTCTCTTTCACCCTATTCCAGCCCTATTCCAAAAAGAAAACCATTAAGCATTAAAGTTTGTTTTCTCTATCCAGTCTTCCCAGAGGGAGAGTAAATACCAGTGGCGCCCGGCCCTCTTTCCTCCCTGTTGACCCAGCTCTGGACCCACATGCTCCAACCGCACAAACAGCCTCTGCGTCGCACGCTCTCACATCCTCTCTCCTCCTTGGCAAGTTAGATAAACTTGGAGGACCTTCCAAACAACATGGGCGAAGGTTTTCTCTTTTTTGGGGGGGGCCTGTTGAAAAGTGCCGCTTGTGCAAAACAATAGCCGAAGCTCACTGACGTCAGTACGGAGTCAGCGAGTCAATATTGAAACACCTGTCTGGGGCTGGGTGGCCACAGGGCAGCAGGAAGAGTCGAGAGGCACAACCAGGGATGAGCAGCTGGCTCACAGGCCAGGAACATCAGCATGCCACAGCACAATGCAAACCTTTTGCTGAAGAAAAACACAATGTCTTGTCCAAAAGCACTAAATCTCATCTCCTCTGGCCATTCCGTCATGCCTTGACTTTGGATAATGCAGGATCTGTGAGTCACAGCAACTCAACAAGAGCAAGGTGTATGGATGCAACCCTTGACAGACACATTGGCAATTGAATCGCAATTGGCTAGTACATTTATTTGTTTACTCACCTGACTGATACACACACACACACACACACACACACATAGTTTGTAAAATGGAAGAGTTTTTTTTAATATCTGAAAGTACACTCTTAACATCAGTCAGCCAAGCATTATAATAAGCAAGTATTATTTAATAATACTTTAGTAATTAAAAATAAACTTGATAACCATGTTTAAATGCACATTAGTAATTTTAACTGAACATTTTAACTGGACTGTTGGTGGTGCTTACTAAACTAACAAAAAAGATAAGATAATTATACAAATTCTACTAAGATCTATAAAACGCAATAAGGATTACTAAGGATGAGCTGCTGGATTCATGAACATTAATCAGGTTTTGTGAGTTCGATTGAACTGATTTGCTGAAATCAAAAACGTGACGATAATAAGGGAGAACCAACCAATGAGATTGCCGTTTGCGCATTAGTTCCGCCCACTACAGGAAAACCTGGCAGTTCCCTTTCATAGGCCACTTTGATGCTGCGGTGACGTCACCACTATGGGAACACCCCTCGGTGTGACAAATGTCTGAAGCCCTATACCATCCCACCAATCCTATTGGCCAAAAAGCGCTTGGCACCGCCCTATGCATGTGTACGCATCGTATACCTGGGTGCCGCGCGCCATTTCGCTCAGATTTCATTCCTTCAGGGAAGCGAATCATCTGTGCCCTAGGATTCATCTCGCGTTCTCCAGCGGTTTCTATGAGCAGTGTTAACTCCTCTTCGCGGACGCGATGAGTCAACGAAAGGTAAGAGCCGTATATGGGTTTATCACGAGGAGGCACTCATGAGAGGTTTGTTAGAAGCCTCTCTACATGTTCTCTCCGTGATAGCCTACGGCTACAGTAAAAAAAAAAAAAAAAAAAAATCCGCGCTCTGGAGTGTATTTCTATAAGTCGTCTCGCGTCTAACCTCCACCGCTTCTGCGGTCGCCGCAGAAAATTTATTTCTCTTTAAAAAAAAAGGCAGTTCTTAACGAGAAAGCCTCTCGTCCTCAACCCCCACGCTCTACATTGACTGTCTCGCAGCAAAGGCACCTCGAGCATCATTGGATTGAGCTATCATTTGAGCGCCCCCTCAGACACTCTGCATAATCCAGCCTTCAGAGTTTGAGGGACGGCACAAGAGGCTGACAAAGACGGCCAGTTTATACGGCTCACACAGCCGCCGCGTTCTCGCTAGCGGCGTGGCCCGATGTTTATCTTGTGGATTAAATCCTGCCGTGGATACGCTTCAGGATTATACACAACGAAACGCAGCGACTTTGACGCATGCGCTTCCTTCCTGTTCGTCAGGGACTGTGCCCTCCACTAGAGAGTGCTGTTGGACTGCTAATGCACATCCAACCCTCTCACTGCAGTCCCCACGCTCTAACATTGACTGTCTCGCAGCAAACAGTGCTTTGAGCAGCATTGGATCGAGCTGTAACGCCGAACGTTCCCTCAGACACTCAATCCAGCTTTCAGAATTCGAGGGGCGATTCAAGGGTCTTGCACAGACGACCCGTTTATGACGGCTCGCACAGCCGCCGCTTTTTCGCTAGCGGCAGAGCCCAATGTTCAATCTGTTGGCCTAATTCCTGCCGTGGACACGTTTCAGGATTACACACAACGAGACGCAACGGCTTTTACGCATACACTTTCCCTGTGCACGAACGCCAAGAGCTTTTCGGGCCCGGACGTTTTAACGTGTATGACACCGTTGCAGGAAACGGAAATTTTGAGACCGCTAATATTGTTTCGGGCCGCGTGGGAACGCTTGCCCGGCATTTCTTAATGGGTGTTACGCACAATTTGTCATGCATACACCATTCAGTTTCGAAGAGGCCCGCCTCCTTTCCGCGGAATTCTTTCCACGGTGGTGAAACCGATGGAAATAGCGGTGCTGCGACAGGAGATGTCAACTCTGCTGAGCAAAGGGGCTATAGAAGAAGTACACCCCTCTCAGATGGAGTCAGGGTTTTACAGCCGTTATTTTGTGGAACCAAAAAAAGACGGCGGGTTGCGGCCCATTCTGGATTTACGCCATCTGAATCTTGCACTCAGGCTGAGCAAATTCAAGATGTTGACGGTAAAGTCTATTTTGTCTCAAATTCAACCAAACGACTGGTTTGTCACGATCGATCTGAAGGATGCATACTTTCATATTCAGATCATCAAGAGACACAGGAAGTTCCTCAGATTCGCTTTAGAGGGCAAAGCGTATCAGTACCGCGTTCTTCCCTTTGGCTTAGCTCTGGCTCCCCGCACTTTCTCAAAATGCATGGACGCAGCTCTGGTCCCGTTGCGGCTCCAGGGCATTCGTGTTTTAAACTACCTGGACGATTGGCTGGTGTTAGCGCAATCGCAGACTCAAGCACACTCTTCGGGATCTTGTGCTGAATCATTTAAGCAGCCTGGGCTTACGCACAAATTTCCAGAAAAGTGTTTTAATCCCCTCTCAACGGATAACCTTTCTGGGAATAGACTTGGACTCTCGCGCGATGACAGCATAGCTTTCTCTCCCGCGCGCTCAGTCAATTGTGTCATGCGTGCGGCGCTTCAAAGCGGGTCGTACAGTGACAGTGAGATTGTGCCTCAGACTTTTAGGTCTAATGGCAGCGGCATTTCCCGTAATTCGCTGGGATTACTTCACATACGCCCTTTTCAGTGGTGGACGAAAAGACGAAATATTTCACCCCGTTGTCTTCCGCATCGGACGATTTCGGTGACACGGAGGTGTGTGATGTCGTTAAAACTATGGATGTCAACAGAGTTTCTCCTGACCGGAGTTCGGCTGGGGATTTGTGCTTCCCGAGAGACTGTCACGACGGATGCGTCTTTGACCGGCTGGGGAGCTGTTTGTCAAGGGCGCCCAGCCCACGAGTGTGGACAGCGGCACAACGCAGTTGGCACATAAACAGGTTGGAATTACTGGCGGTTTTTCTGGCTCTCCAGTATTTCTCGAACCTGCTGATCGGTCGTCATGTGCTGCTCAGGTCAGACAACACGGCGGTTGTGTCATACCTGAATCATCAAGGAGGATTGCGCTCTCGCCCCCTGTGCAGGCTGGCGAGACATGTTCTTCTTTGGTCTCAGAACAAATTTCTGTCGATCCGAGCTGTTCATGTCCCCGGACGATTGAACTTCGGAGCGGATTTGCTATCCAGACAGGCTCTGGAGCAAGGGGAATGGAGATTGCACCCCCAAACGGTGAATCTCTTATGGCAGATTTTCGGAGAAGTGAGAGTGGATTTATTCGCGTTGAACATGACTATGCATTGCCTGCTATGGTTCTCCCTATGCCCTCCATCGCCCCTGGGCTTGGATGCGTTAGCTCACAGCTGGCTCAGGACCAGCCTTTATGCTTTTCCCCCTATTCGTTTGATCCCAGCGGTATTATGCAGAGTACGACTGGACAAATTGTAACAGCTGCTGCTGGTGGCTCCGCGGTGGCACACACAGCCGTGGTTTGCAGACCTCAGACAGGATTTATTATCGCAAGCACAGGGACTGATTTAGCACCCGAGGCCAGATCTGTGGAAACTGTGGGCGTGGCCTCTGAGCGGAGTGAGTTAGTATGTCCCGGTCTTTCTGTTGATACTACCGAGACAATTCTGAATTCTCGAGCAGCTTCTACGAGACCTTTATATGCTTTCAAGTGGAGACTGTTTACGACCTGGTGTGAAACTCATAATGTGGATCCAGTTTACTGCCCAGTGGCTTCAGTACTGGAGTTCCTTCAGGACCGTTTTTCGGATGGAGTGACACCAGCCACTCTAAAGGTTTACGTGGCAGCCATTTCAGCTTACCACGAGTATATAGATGGTGCCTCGGTGGGCCATCATCCACTGGTTTCTCGTTTCATACAGGGTGCGCGATGGCTGAGGCCTTTCCGCCCCGTGCGAGTTCCTTCATGGGATTTATCCATTGTGTTGTACGGTTTATCAGGGCATCTGTTTGAGCCCTTGGAAACTGTACCGGATAAAATCCTGACTCTGAAGACGATTCTTCTTATGGCTTTATCCTCCCTCAAGAGAGTTGGGGATTTACAGGCTCTCTCTGTTTCACCTTCATGCATGGAATTTGCACTGTGAAGGTGTTGTTGCAACCGAGGCCTAATTATGTCCCTAAGGTCGCGTCTAATCCCTTTCGCTTTCAGCAGGTGGTCCTGGAGGCTTTATCCCCTGCTGAGGCGGGGTCTGGAGATCTAAGTGTTTGCCCTGTGAGAGCTTTAAAGACTTATGTGGATCGTACTGCCCCATGGCGTGAGTCTGACCAGCTGTTTGTCTGTTTGGACATAAGAATAAAGGCCATACGGTTACAAAACAGCGCATGTCACATTGGCTGGTGGAGGCAATATCTTTAGCCTATGAGGCGCGTGGGCTCGCTTCGCCCTTAGGAGTTAAAGCTCATTCCACGAGAGCAGTGGCTTCTTCTCGAGCTTTTCTCAGTGGATCTTCCTTGGATGATATCTGTGCTGCGGCAGGTTGGTCCTCACACCGAGGGGTGTTCCCATAGTGGTGACGTCACCGCAGCATCTCGTTCCCTATTCAGGGAACCATGGTTACATACGTAACCGAGATGTTCTTAAACGCTTAAGGATTCCACAGGAACGCCCTTACTTTTACAGGAAAATACAACAAAGAATATTGTTTAAATGTAGCGCATCAACTCTCTCTCCTTGTGTGTGAGACAAAGCGACGGCGAGTCGTGCACTTTCACACTAGAGTTTACGGTACGTCAAATACAGGTGCGTTGCAATATATATATATATATATATATATATATATATATATATAATAAAAATAAAAACAATATTAAAACAAAAACAAAAAAGTGCTGAAAGTGTTTATGGAGTGGAACTGGCATGAGAAAGGTTCAGGTCACTCATGGTCAGACTTATCCAATGCCACTGGATACTGGTTTATCTCGGATCACAAGCACCTGCTCCAGTGTGTGGGCACAAGGTGCTCCAGGTATGAATATGGCAAATAGGGGTTTGTTGACAAGGAAAGCCATACTCTAGCTGGCTGGCTCACGTCAAAGTAATCCATGTGCAAGCAATCAGCCATGCAAATGGCTGGATTTATGAAGATGCAACATTGCATGATTTCAGCTGCCTGTGGGAAGGTCACAAGATCTTCATCGTAAACATCACTTTTCTATACGGATGCCAGACTCTGGTACTGAGACCACAGCGCTGATCTTATCATTTTTATTTGCATCTGCTTCTCAAGCACAGTTTTGCAAGGAAGTAAACAGAATGAAGTTCAGCAAAGGGTGGCGTGTCGATAATTGGCCTTTTTGTTTTCTTTACATGGCAAAAATTACACAACGCAAGCGAACAAATATAATTTAGCGCATGTCTGGATGACCCATTAAAAGGCTGTGAAGAGATGACAAAAACATTTGATCAATTAACTTGAACTTTTCGTGTAAATACGAAACACATTTGGCCCTTCAGGCAAACAAAGTACAACAAGGGAATTTAAGTACGTTTTTGCAGAAAATTATCCACAACCACAACACAGTGACGAAACAGACCTCAACCAAAGAAAAACAACAAAACTGCAGATTCCTTTACCATACATACACACTGTCTTCTAGCATGTGCAAACAAACACTAAAATATGACAGATGAACAGAATGTTTATATAACACAATCAACATGATTGTGTTATATAAACATATATAAACAGTTGAATCTGTGAATAAAACCGTTATATGAACATACTCCTTTTGATGTTTGAGTTTTTTTGATCTCTGAAAAGTACTTTATTCAGAAAGGATGCATTCAATTCATCAAATGTGAAAGAAAAGACATTTATAATCTTAAAAATAATATTTGTGATAAATACTGAACTTAGATTAAAAAAAAAATCCTTAAAAAAAGATGCATCTCGGTATTTACAAAAATATTTAGCAGCACAACTGTCTTCAGTATTGATAATAAGAAATGTTTATCAATCACCAAATTAGCATATTAAAAATGATTTCTGAAGGATCATGTTGAAATGAAGGACCATGTTGAAAACTTAAAATGCTTCCTTTAAAAAAAAAATAATAATAATTATATATATATATATAATTTTTTTTTTTAAAGGAAGCATATTAAGTTTTCAGGCTGGAAATCTATGATTGCACTAAGCTATACAACTAAAGGTAAGATAAACAGAAATTATACGCATGGCTGGGAAGTGTTCTATAAAGAAACTCATTTTTTTTTTTAAATGGATAAATTCTGAAGGTTTTGTAAAGTGATTGCTCCACATGAAGACGTGGTTTGTTTGAGCCACTTTAAGGCATGTTCTGCAGCACAAAGGTCTGTCAGATACAGTCCTGAGATTGTAAAGTGTGACATTGTCCAGTCCAGCAGTGCCGAGTAGTATGAAGCTGCAGACTCAGAGCCTGCTGCATCTACAGTCCCGCACACAGAGTTCCGCATTTTCAGACCCCTTGCAACCCAATCTCACGACAATTCATACATATTTTAGGAGGTGGCTAATTCGTACAAATTCATACGATTTTTGCCAAATCGTACGTATTTTACGAGCTGCACAATTCACATGAATTTGTACGAATGACCTACCCAACCCCGTCCCTAAACCTAACCAACACAGGGGTTTAGGCAAATCGACCAATTCGTACGTATTTTACGAGGTGGCTAAGATGACTCTGGGTGCGGGACTGTAGATGCAGCAGGCTCAGGCTCCCAGTCTGCAGCTTCATAATATTGGCAGTCCCAACACATCAGTAACTCCAGTTAAACAAGGTCACCCTTGATCTACTAGTGTGATTATGAATGGAAACAAAAGATTAAAAAAAGGAAAGATACAAACTGATTTTGACCCTCATACAAGTTCTGACTTGACTTGTTTCTCAAGTCTCAGTTACGCAAATAATATCACTTTCCAGCATTTGATCTCATCCACCATAACACACCATCATTTTGATATTGGATAAAAGCGACATCTAACAATGTCCCTATTAAATAAACAAACCCACTTCCCAACAACTACCAACTACCCAAGCGCTACAGAAAACAAACCACCACCAGGTGGACAAAAAACAATGTCAAAAACAAGAAAAAGCCCAAACAGGTGAGATATTAACTCTATCTCCAAGCTCATGTCCCTCTGCAGATGGTGGAGGTATAGTAATAATGCCAGTGAGATTGCCTTTACCACTCAACGACAGGCACCGGGCGATAACAATCATGTTTGTGGAACATTCTGTCATCAAGGCCCTCAGGCGCTCGCTCTTTCTCTCTGTCTAGCTCACTCTTTCTCTCTCCTATGCTCACGCATAAAAATGCATGCAAAAATATAAAAGATACATTACACATAGAAGGTATTCACTAAACCTGGACACACTTTGAACGTGTTCAATTTGGTTCATAGCTGGCAGAAAATGTTATTGCTCAGTTTAAATGGAGTTTAATAATTGATGTCTATGTTTTGTCAGATCAATCACTTATGATTTTTAAAAGATGTCAGTACTTGCGTCATTACATCACTTACAGTATGACATACAAAAGGCTCCTGAGACTATTTAATATTTATAGATTGTTTATTATTTACATTATAATATAAAATAAAAGTATAATAACATTTGTTATTTAATTTTAAATATTTCAAATTCCTTAAATAGATGATTGCACCCAATTGAATGTGTATTTTTTTTACTTTTACTTTGTATTTTTCACTATATACACATTAAATGAAAAATCTTACACTATGCTGATTTTTTTTTTTTTTTAAATGACTTTTTTTATGGACTGAATAATGAAACTGATCATGCTGCCTTTCTGTTTGTTGATTGTGCAAATGTGTCTAAAATGCTTTTATGTTTCTGAAAGCTGATATGTCAGGGAGGTTTTCAGAGCTGGCAACTGCTGATAAGGAACAAACAGTTGCAAATCCCATAATTATAAAAAGTGAGCCGAGTCCTCATCCTCAATTTTACAGTTCTCTCTGCTTACGTAAAATATGCAAGGGTTCGCAGCCAAGCCTGTGAAAGATAACCTTGCAATATTGTCTGGCAACCTCTAGTGTTGGTTTGATAATCAGTCAAACAGTGCCTTCAACAGGCCAATGAGAATAGCACCATTCTGTTACCATTCTGGGGTGCGTTTCCCAAAAGCAACTATTTTAGCATAATTCCGTTTAATTGCACTTTCGAGCATAGTTAGCTAATGATGCTTTTGGGAAACGCACCCCTTTATCCAAAAATGTTGATTATTTTTTAAAGTCATCCTCATGTCATTCCAAACTCATATGGTGTTATATTTTATGTAGAATAATAAAAAAGAATCCAATTTTTAATGCAAAATAATTATTATTGAAAATCAAATCAATATGTTGCCAATATCTTTAATTATGCAATTGACCTGCATATGTGTATGCAGGTTTGTCATGACATTAGGGTGAGTAAAATATTATTATAATTGTGTTTTTTTTGTGTGTTTTTTGGCTGAACTATCCCATTGTCATAAAACAGAGGGCAGTTAAGCTCCAAAAAACAAACTCACCTCCTCAGTCATGGTGTCTACAGTGTCAGACAGCTCAGTTTTAGTGGCTTCCCTGTCCACCATGTTCCTCAGCCTTAGACAATATTCCCTCAACTGCGACACAAAAAAACAAATGCAGATTACAAGTCACAATACTAATTAAATAAATAAAAATAGATAATGCTCAATAATGTGTCTAATTATAAAATTCCTTAGATATAACACATCTTATAAACCACTGTATCTAATTTTAGAAGATGACTCTGACCTTAAAAATTAGTTAACAAAAATAATAAAAAGGCTATTGATAACTAAAAAAAAATGTTTTGGGTAGTTGAAATTAAGGAGAAAAAACTAAAATAGAAGTATTAAATGAATTTTTTTTTTTAATTTTACCTTGGCAAATAACTGAATTTAAATATAACTGAAATAAGATGATATAATCTGGCACAAAATCTCATATTTGTTTTAGCTCTTCATTAAATGCCATGTGGGCAGAAACTGCCATCTCCCTTATTTATCTAAAAGACAAGGGAAGTGACCTTAGTGACATCATCCTCTGCTCATCCGATGACTCAAAGAGCGTTTCTGTGATGTAGCCACCAGCTCATACGCAGCCACTAAATCCTCGTTCGGTAAATGTCAACATGAAAGCTTGAAGGGATACATGGGGCTGCAGACTGATTGTTGCTTTTTGAGCATAACTCCGAACTGACCTTGTGATTGAGGATATCATTCATTCTACGGGATGCCTCAGAGCTGTGAGACTCGGGGAAGCACTTCTTAGGAACAACGCCATATTTTTCTGAAAAACATACTAGAAGTTTAAATGCAACTTGAATGTTTAATTTTAATTCATATAATTAATTTTTTATTCTGAAGTGTACAGATGCAAATTAAATTTTTAATCGCAAAATAAATACTTCCCCTGAGCAAATGTGAGTTTAATTCAATGCAACAGAGCTTAACTGACCAATAAGGTTAACAAGCATATCCCACTGTCCGCCGTCATTGGTAGGATTTGATAGCAGGAACTGAACCAATCTGCCATCTACTGACTCCTTCCGCTGAGCTGTCTCCACACAGGCATTCAGAAAGTAATAGCATCTCTCCACCTGAGCCAAAAACAGAAATACACATGATCAGGGGATGTGTTGCAACAAGGTGAAGGGGAAAATAGTGGACACAGTGAGCCACAAACAGCCAGGGAACACAATGCATCTCACACAAAAAGAGGATTTACTGCACTTTTACCATTAACACAATAAGACTAAACGATAGACAGCAAAAAACAATACAGCAGAATTACAACCTCAGAGCTTGATACACTTAAATACTGTTGATTCTCAGATGAAACAATTAAGAGTCTATCGTTTTTGCAAAAGCAAACCTGGAGGAGTGGTAATGCTGGCTTACCTTGTCCCAGAAAAATAGATAAGACTGACTGAATTCAAATTCTTCAATGTTAAACTTCTTCATGAATGGAAGACGCATGACATTGAGGCATGAAAAGATCCAACATCTCCCTGATGGAAAAAAAAGACAAGCACAGACAGTGAGGTCAGTACTTTAAACTGTACTTTTTTTTAAGGCATTTTGACCCTTTTCACAAACTTTGGTGATGCACTTCTTCAGTGGAGGTACCTGAGTTTTTCTGGTTGGTGACAGGTTTGCCCTCTGTGGGAATGCTGTGCTGGAAGACGTGTACTGTGTCTTGGACCGTCTGCCGGTGCAGACACACCTCTAAAGGATCAATGCAAGTCGAGACGTTCTGGGCAAGTAGATATCGTGTCTCTGAGTGGAATCGCTTGACAAAAGCTGATGCTTTCTCCAGACTCAGACCTGAGCAACAAACACAAAACAAGAGCTCTCAATTTACAGACCAGGATGGACAGTGGCAGAGTGAAACTATACATTTAAACTTTCACTGATCCACTGCATAATCAAGAATATTGAGAAACACCAACAAGTATGACTTTCTTTTTGTCTGTGGGACACACAAAAGTTGAAGACACAAAGACACTGTCAGATTCTGCCTGAAATGATTGACAGCCAGCTCTCTGGCTTCACTTGGACTGCAATCATTGTTTCTGGACTTTACCGGTGTTCAGCTCATCTTTCACACAACATACCTCTCCATTTCAAATAATTACACGTAAACACTTATTTGCTCCCATTCAAAGCATCACTCGTTTCATTTAACTCTAGCATAAGTGATCAAGAGTTATAAAAAGTCGACCTCACACCTTTGCTTGGTCCCTTTCAGCTGTAGTAGTAGTAAACAGCTTGGTCTAGTTAGCTACACAATGCTACTCCATTCACATCAACATTTGTGAAGCTCTGAGCCCTCACCTGCGCCTACGAGCAGCGAGAGACAATATTTACACATACGCACCACTGTCCATGTTTGCAGACGAGGGGAGGAGATGTTGGAGTCTGATTTGTAGATCTTTGTTTATTTCATTCGCCGACAGCCAGTCAGCCCGTGCGGAATTCTGGAAACAGGAAATCCAGTGAAATCGCGTGTCTTTCTGTCGAGGTTGCCATATCTGGGGGAAAACCCTCTTTTCTGGAGCTTCAGTGGGAGATATGTGGTAGAGATATTTTGATAAAACCACGGTATTGTCCTGTTACTCCAGGTTACTTTTTTACGAATAAGGTACAGAGCATGAACTGAAACACTTAAACGACTACTTATTTTACTTTTCAACAGTTGTGTTTTTTTCTTCAAATAACACACAGACATTAGCACGGCTAAACATGCTCATAATCACTCCAAGCAGCTACACTGAAAACTATAATAACTATTTACAAATAAGAATGTCTCCTTCATGTTGAAATTGTATTACACAAACTATCAGCACGAAGGAGGTTCTTAACCTTAATTTAATGTTAAATGTCAACTTGACTTTAGATGGTCAAACAGAATTTAATCTGATCTGTTTTATTTTCTGTTAATCTTACATAGGTTTTGCCTTGATTTTGCAGTTTTCTAGCAATAAACGTCTAATTTAAATTAAAACAACTGGATAACAGAAATTGAAATTTAATTAATTAATCATAATTAATTTGGTCACTCAGTAGAGATTAGCTAGTTTGGGACCAAATTTCAGTTTGCAGTATTTGATAAACTTGAAGAAGGAAAAAAAAAAAAAAAAAAAAAAACTTTCATTACTTTGTCTTACAATAATATGGGTAACAGACTTAATCAAAATGGTTGAAATTAAATGTCTATGTGGTTTATTGTTTGGACTTTTGTTTTGTAGTATGTTTTACTTCCTGTTCCCCATTTCTGTTTTGCACATTTATTCATTTGAGACACTTTATGCAAAGCTGTTTAAAAATGTTTAATGGTATATGCCTTTTCCCCCCCAGCGTGTTCCCTGCATGGGAGTCAATCCTAGTAGGAAGTAGAGTAGGAGATTTAGGGGTATTTAAGTTTTACTTCTTCCTACTCCTTTTTGTACATGTAAATCATTTTTTTTTTTTGTATTTTAATTGTATTTACATGTTCAAAAGAAAGAAAGAAAGAAAGAAAGAAAGAAAGAAAGAAAGAAAGAAAAAGAAAATTTTGTTGTCTCACTGTCTGGATTCTTTTTTTTTTTTTTTTTATAAGCTTGAAGCTTTAAATAAGCTTGAACAAATCCCTAATCTTTCCTCTGGGACTCTAATTTGTGCCATTATGGTCATTATGTTGTGTTATGTTAGCATGGTATTTTTTTGTTTGTGCCATATTAGTATGTTGTTGTCATGATTACAGTCATTTGGTGATGGCTTTTCCCAATAACATTTCAGACTGTGCTCTGAAAGTATAACTTATTTTAACTTTGGACATTGTGTGGGAACAGTAATATAGGCGTGTGCCACTTAAGTCTGAAATCTCAATCTTATTTCAGTAAACCAAAGGAAACGAGGTTGAAGTCTATTCCGATGTAACATTAACAACACGATATCTGTAGCAGATTCTTAAATCATTAAACCAAGCTGTTTATAAAAACTAGGACTGTCTTTCAGATGAACCACGCACAGCAATAATAGTTTATGGAAAGATAAGAAAAGTTATCTCGCATTCAGCTGCTTTTATTATCAACATAAATATGTTTTCACATAAACAACTTGAACTGAACAACTTTCACAGGCATTTGAAGAATGGAAATGGAAAACTGAGTGAGTCTCTGAACAAAGTTGGGCTCAATATCAAGTAGAAGTGAGTTTCTTGTGTGGTCAACAGCTGCTTTAAATACTACAGTGCATCTCATCCTCATGGACTGCACCTGTGCACCAGATTTACTAGTCGTCACTGTGAGATGTTTCCATAGGCGGAGTATAGCCTTCTCCTGGGCAATGGTCAGAATTGAATTGGGGCCTGGGACAATGTGACAAATGTGACCAAAATGCAATTGCACAACTAAAATAAATCTATTACGACAAATCTATTTGCTCGCTGGCTGAATAACCGTGGAAATGAAAGCATTACCAAAAAGAAGGGAATGAAGAAAACACAACAAAGAAATGTTGTGAGACTGTTGTCCTCTGGTGACTATGTCACTTGAAAGATGAAATGTGACCAACGTTTTGCCACAAGAGGACAGCAACCTTGCAACGTTTAGCTATTAATAGTTTTTTATTATTAATTCCAACAACACAGTTTTAACTATAGCATATATTTTAACAGTGCAGTTGTATTGTTGTTCATAAAGATGTATCAAAATGTGAAGAGCTTTGAGGACTGAATAAAAATATTTATATAAAGATCAACTGTTAGATGTCTATTTAAAGTTATTGTGTTTGTAATTTCTGCAGCTTTTTTGCAATTGTATTTTTTGTCAGGTAACAAAAAGAAGCAGTTCTTCTCAGTCTCTTCGACTGCTTCCATAATTCATCCACAAGATGGAGACTCTTGTTTATGTCTTTTGTTTCATATCGTGGATTTTGGCCTTGCTGTTGTGATGTTTAATGCTACGAACTGGGGAAAGATCAATCTCACATATCAAAATATTGTGTATGCATGAAAACTGAAATACAAACGATTTTTTAAAGATAAGTTATGGAATGGCAATGAATTTTAATGGCATTTCATTTAATATCCAACAATGATATTGTTTAAAACATGGTTTGAGATTCACCCAGGAAATAAATAATTCCATATTTATTATTCTCTCTGAGGCAGATTTGAACAGTTATTCAACATCCTCTTTGGGTTTATTAGTAGTTGTTTATTTGTAAAAACATCTTGATAATGATTCCAAAAAAGGCAGTTTGTTGCCAGATGAATTATCAAATACCCTTGTCTCCTTTTAAACCTGCGTAGTGCCATGTTGTTGCTCATAAATAAATGTGAATTCAATGCCAGATGTTGCCTAGTCCGGCCAATTCTTAAGGTTTTTCTGTGTTAGTTGCAGAAACAATAGGGTGGGTGCTCTTATGGAGAAGGGGGCAGATGGGGTTCCTTCTTCAAACAATGTGTGTAGCGTGGGGGAGGGTGTTATGCATTGAAAGTCATCCTCGACGAGATTTCACCCTTTCACCAGTGTGAAAGAGGGGGAAAACTGCACGGGTTTATGTGAAAGCTCATAAACCCATATTGCAGGAATGGAGAGCTTTAGCCACCGCCATCTGTCCGAAATTAACATTTGTTTGCAATGCGTTGCTGGCAAACAGAACCTGATTTTTGTTTTGCTACAAGTTTTCATGGTATGTAAATATTATTTTTTGTCAGACTGGGTGCATGTATATGGCGCATATGAGTGTACATAGGCAAAAATATATTTATTCGACACAGAAAAAAAATTATATATAAAAAGTATTAAATATAATAATAAATTAAATATTAAAAAGCAATATATATATATATATATATATATATATATATATATATATATATATATATAAATTGTTTATATAATATATAATAAATTATGTAAATGATTACATAATACTCTTTTTGAAGCAAGAATGGGTGTAGAATAAACTAAATATTTCTCTTTTATTCAGTTTATGCAGGGATACTCTGAGGTTATTTTTTTTTATCCATGGTTAAATGTAACACTGATAAAAATCAGATAAGAAATACACATGGTATGTGAACATGCTAAATAATTCTACTCTTACTGTTTCCCCAGTCCCACCCTATCAGGCCTATATTTGATTGCTGATCCATGGAAGCGCACTCCATTTTTAAGCAATAGCTTCATGTATCACAATTCTCACATTACTGAATCTTTTGTGGTCTAAATAAAATAGTCACCCATTTTATTTCATGATTAATGAGCTTTTCTAGAATGCGACTGGTAGAATATACAAATCAACTGAGTTTGATTGTTTAACATTGATTGCATTTCATGGATGGCCGATCTCAAAAGAAAACAATTGTTTTATAGTCATTTGTTTTGTTCAATCTTCCCCAGTAAATAGGAGCCAAATGTCTCAGTATCGGTTTGCTCAACTCAAACTGAACATAGGCCTATGTGTTTTGGATGACACTGGCGCACTGCTGAGTTTTTCCACAGAAATGTGAAATTGCATAAGTTGGCTCTTTGTGTGCATGCAGTAGACGACGCAGCATCACCTTGATGCGAATCTGGACTAAGACAAGTGCTTGCCTCCAGCCCTGTGTTGACACAGGAGGAGTGTGAGTGTGTGTGACAAGAGGATACAAAGAGTCTTACTGGGCACTGAGGACACTGTACAGTAAAAAAAAAAAAAGTGTCAGTTTGTTTAAACAGTTATCCATTTAACATCCATTTATTTATATCTGATTTCAAAGTACTTTTAAAAAGTGAGTTAAAATGATTTTTATCAGTAATTTAAATACAGCATTTTCAAGTTCAAATACTGCATTAATAATAATAAAAAATGAAATAGTTAAATGTTATACTACTAATAATTATAATAATAAAAATTTTAATTACATAAATATGTTTCATTTTGTATGTAATTTAGTACTATTATTATTATAGTATTATTATTGTTATTATTATTAAATAATAATAAAATTACGAATGACAAAATACTACTAATAATAAATAGTTAAATGTGATAATAATAAAAAAATACAGTAATGTATCATTGTTTAATTTAGGTCATTTAATTTATACATATTATTGCATTAATAATAACAATGATAGTTAAATGTAATAATACCACTAATACTACTAACAATAATAAAAATTATATAAATTAAATATTACTTCTTAATTTTATATGTATTTGTATTTATTATTATTATATTAATTAAAAATAAAATGGCATAAAAAGAATAAATAAATAATTGCTACTACTTATACTAGCCTACTAATAAAATGACAAAATTTAACCACAGAAATAATTAATAAAAGCAGAAATCACATAACAATAATAACAATTATTGTAATAATATCACTATTATAGTCTAAAAATAACAACAACAAAAACAACATTTTACTTTGGTAGAATTCTCGTGGATGAGACGAGCTGCGCATTTAGAACTACGACTTTTATTTTTTTTTACATCCTTGCTCCTATTTTACAATGATGCTCTCGCATTTTCCTCACCGCCACCTTCTTCTGTATTGTCACGTGACAAGCAGGATTTATACTTTGCTTTACCGGAGAAAATAAAATCTCAACCAATCACAACTCTAGGGGGGCGTGTCTGTTTCTTCACATTTGACAGCCGCGGTCGCGGCTCCACATGACGTCACCCGCTGCTCTGAGCTCCAGCAGAAACGCGCAAAGATGCTCTGAAATCAACACTGCAGCATCTCCGAGTCAGAGCCTACAAAAACATCGCATCTCCTTCAAGCGCTCGTTCAGCGCTTCAACGCCATCCAGCACTATCTTCAGGGTTTGTTCACCTGCATGCAGGATCCTCTGTTTTTTTCTTTCGCCTCTTGTACATTTCCCGTTGCTATTTTATTTTCCGCTCGCATCTTCCCAGTTTTCAGCATAGAATCTTTTGAGCTGTTCCGACCACTGAGGTCATATATTGTTTTCAGCAGGAGAGCGCCATCGCAAGCCACGAGTGTGGACGTTTCCCACATCACTTGTTATTAATATCAGTACAGCCTGAGCCACTGGATATCGATGCGTCTTTCATTCCGTATCTAAGCTGCAACGGAGGATCGACGCACCCCAAACATTCATATAATCGTGGTTTCACATTTAGAAAAACAACTTATTTGCGTATCGCGTCCAGGGAAAACAAGACCGAGCCTAAAGCTTCTTTATAAAAAATGATGGCCGGTGGGGCAGTGCAGCAAAATGGGATTTTCTCCAATCCGCATCATCACAATCAACAGCCGCACATGGAGTCTGATCCCCCCGATTCCCGCAAAAGACCCCTGGAGACCCCGACGGAGGCCAGCAGCACCAAACGCACAAACACAGGAGGTAAGACCCAAATGTTATCTACTAGACAGGCAACTTGCTTAGCAATGAATTAGCGAATCTTCCCAAAGACAAGTGCTTTGATGTAAATCCTTTAAGCATAATAGTTCATGGCAGGTTGTTTTTCGCTTTCCACGGGGCATCTCGCCATCTAACGTGGGCATGCTTCACCAGACATGTGCACTTGGGTTTATATTCATATTTACAGTTCGCGTCCATTTTAAGTGGCCCAGAATTGGTGGTTGCGTCTAGTCTTACGCACCTACGACATCCCTAGTATTCCTAAATCAAAGGCTAACGTATGGGATAAATTGGATGTAGCCTACATTACTAAATATAGGCTAATATTATGAGCACGTAGCCATACATTAGAAAACATGGCTCGTGCGTTTACGCATCCTTGCTATCACCGCAGATGACCTTGCGTTATGATCCTGTGCCTTGAATCTATAATCTTTGATTTTGAAATTTGGCCCAGAAAACTCCAGTTATGAATGATAAACGATTATAATTTTTTTTAATGAGATATCTATAGTGGTAAGAATTATTATACCACTTGCATTTAAATATTTAATATAATATGGTACTCAAAATTAAGAGTAAAAGCCTGAAGTGTTTGTATACAGATATTAGACATTTTAGCGCTCTGAAGTGCACTAGAACCTTCAGTATTTTACTTGCGTCTATTGTTTGTGCTGGACCCATGCTTGCTTTTAATTATGCATTCCAGCAGATGCCATAAGAAGTTTTGTGTACACTTGTCTGCTAAACTGTTAGGCTAATCATCTAATTAATTAAAAACAAAATAAGCATGTATTTCTTAACCCTACGTGTTTTCAGCCGATTTGTAGATCTAAGTATGGTAGCAAATTAACATTGTAAATCATTGTTTTTCTGATCTGTGATGGTTAAATTCCCACCTTTAGTGTCATTAAGCAGAAAGCCATGTTATTTTGGGTCTTTTTGAACTGCATATTAAAGGGAGAGAATTAGATATAAAACATCTTGATATTAGCAATATTATCCTAGACAATATACGTCCCGTCAATATTTGTTTTCAGTAAAGGTCAGAATTAAAAAAAGTGCAAGAACAATTAATTTCACCCGTTAAAGGATTTTTCAGTAAAATAAGTGTTTGTAGTTACAGTTAAAGGGTTAATCATGGCGAATAAATGAAGTGATTGGCGGATGTTTACATGTGAAGGAATCGATTCAGAAAGCATTATGAAGTGTCAGTCAGAAGAAGCTTGCTGGACTCGTGGGAGGCATAACCTGCAGATCCATTTGCTCAAATGAAAAGACTTTAATGCTTAAGAGATCTGGGCTTCACCGGAATTTATTTGCCAAAAGAAATTATTCCATGGGGTTTCCATGGTTATGGAAGGGAATCTGGACATTTTAATATTGTCATTTCAAGGCCTGGAAATGTCAAAGAAATTCATAAAATCTTGAAATGTTATGGAAAGATAATGGAAATTTCTACTGGTAATATACTTTTTTTTGTTGTTATGTTTAGGTATTACATTATATAACTATATAATTGCTCTTTGTGCATGCAATCTCTTTAAAATAATTGAAACCCTTGGCCAGTTAAGTAGTTTAAAAATCATGAAAATTTCACTGGTCAAAAGCTGTAGGAGCCTTGATTCTATTTAAATAATTAATTTAATCCAATTGGTTTAAAATAGAGTATTTATATGGTATCACATATAATTACAATAGTGTAGAAGGATGTATTAATATGACACTGTCGTTCTAACTAAGCATCTGAAATTATATTAATTCATCCATATTTATTAACTTAAATGTATGGGAGTAGAATCGTTGCATTATTCCAAATAAACAGATAATGATACACAAATAAATGTAAAGAGATTTACAAAAAAATGAACATATTGACAAATAAATAGAACGAGATTCACAAGGAAATCTCAGAGTTTAACAAACATTAATTAAATTCACAAATAAATAAAATGAGATTTGCAAATTGAAAACAAATTTTTAGATCATTGCACACATTTTTGGTTAGCTCGCTGTGCATTTGTGGATTTTGAAACATTTCTTGCATCAAGACACTGACAGTCCACAATTGCATGGACTCCACCCACTGTCTACTCAAGCCAATCAGATAGTAGCCACATTTCGCTGACCAATCATAGCATGTTCTCGCTATAACTAATCACATTGTGAATTTACAATCAGGGCAGTCTCTTCCTGAAATACCTTCATTCATAATATGCATTGGCTCAAATCGGAAATATAAGGGCCATAAAGATTGACACAGTAAAAGATGTTTAAAATTGGATTTCGTTAGACTGTAGCCCAGCCACAGTAAATTTTACATGCCTTTGAAAATACAAGAGAAAAAGCACTCTTAATCATGGCTATGGGAACAATGCTATACTGGATATAAATGCGTTATGGAAGCGTCATTCATGATTCATGAAAAGCGTCAATAAGTATCTGACTGATAAATTACTGGATTCAACCTCATGATAAACATGCGAGTTTGTGTAATAGGTTAAATTGCCATCACAAATCAGCCAGTGTTTTTCCAGTTTTTCAGTGAAGTAGATGGATACGGATATGGATATGAGCAGCTATGTGGATCTAACGATGTATATAGCATTATAAATAATATTTTCAAACATTAATTAAAAGTATTACAAAGTTATTGCCATTGTTTGGGGAGGAATAAAATATAGGTTGGTTCTTTTTTTGGTGCAGGTGTGTTGAAAATAAATGGATATAAATGTAAGATAAGAAATATTTATTGGTTAAAACACTTGATCATACAAACAATATTTCAAATGAATCAGACTTACTACAGTAATTTTGTTTGTAAAATTAACTTAACAGGATACAAAGTAGGTTATTATTTACATTGTCAGTGTAAACAATGTAAAAACCATTTGTCCTTCATCGTGTCGCGCCTCATCCAGAGTGGACAGCATCGCAGTAGATTTCTATTTGGTTTGGACACGTCACAAGGAAATTACTGATGATGTTTGGGATCTGTGAATGATCATAAATTCTGTATAATGCTGAGTATATCTTCATTCACTGATCCTGATGAAAATATGAAGAAGTCTTAAACTATAGGGGTGCAAAATGAATCTGCCTCCTTCCTGATTCTAAAGCAAAATGTGATTGGTCATAGTGAGAACGTGCTACGATTGGTCAGCGAAGTGTGGCTGTTATCTGATTGGCTTGAGTAGACGGTGGGTGGAGGCCATACATTTGTGGATTGGTGTGTGTCTTGATGTTAGAATTGTCTCAAAATCCACAAATACGCACAGCGATCCACAAATGCACAGCAAGCTATCCACAAATGTGCTCAGCTATCTTCAAATGCTCTGCGAGCTATCCACAAATGCGCGCAGTGATCAAAAAATACACAGCAAGCTATCCACAAATGCGCGCAGCGATCTACAAATGCACAGGATGTGATTTACAAATAAATTCCAGGCAAAGTTGTGTTTGTAGAATAAAAATATATTTGTCTCATTTTTTTTTTATTTGTAAATTAAATTCATGTTTGTGAAACTATAATATTCATTTGTGGATCTCATTCTATTTATTTTGTGAATAGTGTATGTTTGGTTTTTGTTAATCCCTTTACATTTATCTGTGGATCATAATATATTTATTTGAAATAATGCAACAATTCTAACCCCATATAAATGGATCTCTGGAAAATTGTAAAATAGAAATGCTGAATTAAAAAAAAATAATAATTTCAACATGGTTGAATCTTTTTAGGGTCACCATGTACCGCTTTGTGGTTTATATTTAAACACAAGATGTTACACAGGCAAATCATCGGCCAAGTTCATGTGAATCTCAACCATTTATGTAGCTTTTTGGACTGCTTTTGAGTTGAAAATAAGGATACAGTATTTGATTTGGTGTTTACATACTTGTAGGATTAGTATCATATTTTGTGTGACTTGCATATTGTTTTAACTCTTTATTTATTGGATGATGTGGATGACAAATGATTGCATTTTAAAGGCTGCCTGAAAAACAAAGTTATACGCTTTAAGATATACGCATTAAGATGAAAGTCAGTTGGCTTAAAACCAAGAATCATTTTCCTGCCAATTGATCATTAAAGCTTCGGCTTCAAGATCACCAAAGAGCCTCTCTCCACGTCCCCGAGCTGTCTCATAAGATGTAATGTTTTAATTTTGTAAATGGATAGACTGGCACAGTACAGTGCTTCTATTTACAAAAGGTTGTTTCAGGGGATACAGATGTCCTAGCTGGATGGCGTGAGGGAACTGTGACCCTCTAAGGCTGTAAGAAAGCGTGGAAGTGTGTGTGTGTGTGTACGATCCTGTGTTGTTTTTACTATATAAAGACATGTTCGGATGCTGCTTGGCACTGAATTCGCGACTAGCCTGTTTTTTGATTCTTTTGCTTGTTCATTTCAGCCCGATGATGTGGGATCTCTCTTAGAAGTGGTTGTTACATAAACATGAATTGCAAGCTGTGTTTGAAGATTCACCTCCACATTTATACGGGGGACCAATAACCGATCCGTCGCTGTCGCCCACCACATTCACTCACATCCTACAGTGCAATACTGTAAACGGTTTTCAGATTAAGTGCACAGGTTTTTGCTATGGCTGTTTTTGATAGGCTCAGCAGAAATACATTTAAGGTGCACTGCGTTGTGCTCCCCCATCATTTGTTTGTTTCGCCTCTAATCATGGTTCTGGGTTTGGGCGATCATTACTTCTTCCTCCCTGAATCCATCTCTCTCATTTCCCATTAATTGCAGCAAGTCATTGATTATCCATGCAACCCTCTGTCTATTGATGACCGTACGATCACGAAGAGGGACGCTGCTTCGTTTTTTTCTTTAAAGCACTGCGTCAAAGAAAAAAAAAATCTCATGCAGAATGGCAAGGATTTGGGAGGGCGTTGTAAAAGGCGGCCCCACATTGGATGACTTGCTCGCCTCTCTCGGCTCGTCTGCCTTGGAATGGAGGACGGGACCTGAGATGAATATGGATGAGATGAATGAAAGAAGCAACGCGAAGGCTTTTCCTCGAGCCTTTGCGCTTGTTAGAACAAAGCATGCTGCTTTCACTCACATGCAGCAGAAACCGAGTAGTGTGTTTTATTCTGAGTGCAGTGTTTATATCGGAAGCCATTTTGGTCAGGCAGTTGCTTGGACAGCCTTGCAGGGAAAGTGGTCCTTTCATCACTCTGCCAAAATTAGGTGTATGTTTGTTGTACTTAAGCACAAATGCTTTGCAACCCAGTTATGAATCTGAAATCTAATGTGGTATAAATCTACAATGCAAACAAGAAAGGAGAAAAAAACTGTTTGTAGCTTTATTGCTTTGTGCCTGTTTTTTAAGGCCCCCAACATACACCCACAGGAACCTTCAATCCTCAAGCTGGTGTTGCTTATTCTGAATCATGGCTCTCTTGGGAGCCTCTAGCAACCAATGATTTGTGTTTACACCCACTGGTTTATTATGAGTAATGCACATTTGGGCTTTTTTATTAATTATTCTGATTTCTCAGAGGGTGTGATCCGTGCAGTCATATAGATGTTCACACAAGACAAGACTTATTAAGATATTAAGTAGGCTGGAGGGAAGAATAACAGCGTATTCCAATTGTTCTTGTTTTGTTCCCGGTGTAGCACAATGGGAGGGACTCATTTCCCTCAAAGGCACTGTTACGGATATGTGTGTAGTGTAGTCGACTGATTTTTCTCAGCCAGAGCTTTGTATTGACAAGTGACAGGAAATAGGCTTAGTCCAACTCAAACTTGGGCAGTAGATGCTCCACGTTTTAGAAAAGAAGAAACTGAGAATCTTTTTTTAAAACTAAACTGATTTTGGTTTACTGTATGCTTATTATAATGGAATATTCAAATATTAAGCTCAGTCAACAGCATTTCTTTTAAAGAAAATTAAATATTAAGGTTATGGTGAAACAAATTTTTTAAAAGGTCTTTAATTGTTCTGTTAATTCTTGTGTATTATTTGAGCTGTTCTTGTCATTTTTATAGTCATTTTAGGACTTTAGGTGTTATGTTGTCACTAATTAGTAAAACCGGATATAACTATAAAAAAGGTTACACTAAAATTGTGTTGACATGCATATTGTTTATGTCTGATGACTGAAACTAGTGAAATGGTGAGTATTTTAATGTTTACAGATTGCTCCCCATTCAAGTGCCTCACTCAAATTTGCTTTGTTCAAATAATTTATTTGGGGGACATCAACATTATTCCACAAGTGCTGTCAACTGAGTTTAACTAGTATTGAACCTGGAATAATCTTTTAATTCACAGCAGTTCACTGAATGCATTTTTCAAGAACACAGCCATCAGGCCATGATTGATTTAAAATAATAATGAATATATTAGAAACCGAAATCCCGTTACTGTAAACTTCATTATTACTTCATCCTCTATCTTTATCCATGCCATCAACATTCACAGGTATGTTCTTGATTAGAGCAGGAGGTTTAAAGGTAGACTCTTTCATTGTTCTGTACTTCACCTTGTTTTGTTTTTCTATTTGACATTTCCACAAACATTAATTTTCTCATTCACATTCTTTTAGAGAGATGCAACCAACCGGCCATCCATGATCCACCATTTTCATCAGATTTTGTCGGATTTCACGGTAATTTGTTTCATATTCTGTAAAAATTACATATAGATTTTCTTATCTGCGAGTCAGAGTCTACATTCATCTCTTTGCTGATTGTTTCTTTCTTTTTACTGCAAAGTAAACCAAAGTACAAAGTAAAATGTGTAACCTTTAAAACAGCCTAATATTTTTATGAAAATATGACGCTCTTAATATAATATCATGTGTCTAATGTGATGATAATGTCAGTTATAACACAGCTTCTTGATCCAATTTTATGACAAGACTTTTGTTAGATGCTTTTGAAGAGAGAGTACTTATGTATGCAGGATACACATTATTTATGAACCCTGCGCCATATTAATCAAGGTTAAATTTAGACTCATCCAAATCAAAAGAAGGACAGGCTTAGCACTGTGAGAAATCTGGGTCACTGCAGAAAAGCATGTATCTGTAGTGTTCTGTAGACACTGTTTGAACCTTCTGTTTATGATTAAAAAAATGGCAGTTTTTAGTATGTGAGTGAAAAAATCAGGAATTGTCATTTAGAGGTGTCTGCGAACCCATTTCTGAGTACATTTATTTATTTATGTCACAGTAACCTCCATTATTCCCTTGTTGTTTATGCAATTCATAATCTGGTGGCATCCAGTACAACTAGCGTGGCTAAATATGAGACTATACTTGTTTGGTTAGAGATACGCTTCATTACACATCCAGATCAACTGGGCTGGCCTGTGATTCTAATGAGATTACCTCTAGAAGACTTAAACGTTGTTAAAATCATCCCAGTCCTTACTGTTAGCTCTTTCAAAAATGAAAACACTGTCAACATTTACTCACTCTCAGGTTATTTCAAATTCAAATTAATTCAAATTTCTGTTAAACATAGAATATATTTTAAATGTATTTTCGTAGACAAGTAGACACAAAGTTCTCAATTTGTAATATGTGTAGGGCCAAAGTAAAGTGTGGGGAAACAACAGGGCTCAAATTAAAGTAGATTTTCTAAAGGCAAGTGAGAGAGAATGTTACATGCCCGGCCAGACAAGAAGCCTGATTAAAATGTCCGATACCAAAAATAACTTGGGAAGAACTGAAACTTGGCCACCAAATTTATTTTGCATGGGAATTGTTGTGATTTCATTGCATTCTGTGTAAACGCGACTGATGATGGATTTATGTCGATGATAAGGCTTGCGCAGCCTGTCTGTGTGAGAGAGAGAGACTCACGCAGAAATCAGAACAAATGAGCGCATCAGCACACACAGAAAGTTATAGATGCATACTGCAGTAGAAAAAAATTATATTTATAATATATTATATAAGTTAGCAACATTACACGACCAAGATGTTTTCCCGAATATCAACACGAATTGAATGTTACACTTATTTTATACAATAGTAGTTCAATGAGCAAGAAGTTAAAATTAAGTGACATTTTAGACACAATGTTGACTGTTTTTGCACGATTTCACAAACATAAATAGTTCCAATCAAAGCCACAGCAGAACTATTGTGTGTCTCCTAGCAACACACAGTGGAGTTTGTTACTGAATCAATCCACATGTTTGAACAAATCGAGTGAGTCAATGATTCAGTGACTCATTCATAAAGACAGTCATTTGACACATTTGCCTCTACCTACTGGTGGTTTGGTTTCATATTTAAAAAGTATCATTGCATTTTCCCCAACATTCCTTATTTGTATGTGCAAAAAAAGTATAAACAATTTTTTATTGTATAAAATGAATTATACATTTGCAATTTTGCAGTGTAAATGCATTAATGGCACCTCGGCTTCATCAAATATTCTGTGTCAATACATCTAATGCCACTTCAATGCAGCTTCTGTGTTTACTTTTTGCAATGGAAAAAGTAATCTGTAATCAGAATCGGCCAAGAAATTTGCAATCGGTGTATTTTAGAATGTTTAAAATATTGTTGGTCTTCATTTATTTTCATAGTATGAAAAAAATTCTATAGAAATCAAATGGGTACCAGAAACTGATTTGTTACCTACATTCTTCAAAAGATCTTCTTTTATGTTCAACAGAAGAAATAAATTCATACAGGTTGAGGGTGAGTAAATGATGACAGAATTTTCATTTTTGGGTGAACTTTTCCTTTAGAGAGGTAATTCACCTATAAATGAAACTCATTTAAATCACTGCTCTCTCTCAGGTCATTTCATACCTGTATGACGTAATTCAGTGAAACACAAAATGTTTTGAAGAATATTCAGACCACTCTATTTAATATATTAAAAGTGAATGGGCGACAAAATAACAAAAAAGCGCCAAGAAAGCATCATAAAAGTCGTCCAGTGGCATTATATCTGAAGTCTTCTGAAGCCATACAGTAATTTTGTATGAGAAACAGTCAAAATACATTGAAAATGTAAATTATGGCTGAATCATGAAGAATCATTTTGTTGAGTCAGATCTTTTCAATGAATCAGCTCATCCACGTCACAAAACCTGTGTGAATGATTCATTCATTAATCAGACTTAAATTCATTTCTCGAGTTCAATTCATTGAACCCATGCTCTCAACAGTAACTGGCTCACTGAAGGGGACAGTTGTTAGAGAATTACAAGGTAAATTTCAATCAATTCCCCACACAAAACTGACTGCTCTTACGGTCATCGATCATATTTCAAGCTTGAAAGCTCCAGTTCCGATTCATTGTAAATAAAAATACAGATTAGTTCAATATGTTGCTCCAAAACAGAAAAAAAAAACAGTTGTTAAATATAAAGTAATAAAGTAAGTGAATAATTTTTATTTTTAGTTGAACCTTAAAGCAAATCTGCTGTAGTAATACTATCCCTCTCTATGTTTTTTTGCTCAAAGCAGTCTGATCTATCACGTCCATCTTGTTAGCAGAACACTAACACTTCTCTTAATTTGGTTCACACATAACTACAGACATGTGTCATTACTTTGTCACTGATGCAGTTAAGTCAGGCCTTCGACCAAAACATTGTCCTTGTTGCCATTGTTAGTCCATTTGTTTTCCCAGCTGCACTCTGACATTAATAGTCTGTCCAGTAGTCTCTTTCATTTTTACCCAATCATCAGTATTAGGCTGCAAGTGCATGTAGCTTAGCCTAGCCATCAGCCTGTCTTGACAAGATAAACTGCTATTCCAGAATAACAATCTAATCTAAAGCGGCCGTCTTCTGGGAGCCGACACAGATTAATTGTGGTGGAATATTAAGCGCATACCCAAGCGGCTCAGACAGAAGGATACAATGTCATGTTAAAGTCACGGTGAAGGGACCATGTACTATGCTTCTGCTGACCTGGATATGCAGCAGCCAGGTAGAGCCCGACAATAGATGAGGCACTTTACTGCCCCACCGCTGCTCTACTTTCAGGAAAACCTTTGCTGACCTTTCTCAAGAGGGAAGTGAAATCAGGATGTCTTGTGCTACATTATATGCAACTTGCTATTCAATTGCTACTGCTATACAATACAATGTCTAGCTTTCTAGTTACACTGAAACTGAGCCTCATAATACTTCTGTTCAAATTCGCCTTCTCTTGCACTTACTTTGATTGATGTGTTTAACAAAATGTCCCTTATCTTTCCTACTTACATAACTTGTCCCACTAACCTATGCTAGAATTTTTGTTCTGCTCTTGACTATTATCGGCCCTCCTTAACTTAAGCATTAGTACTTGTGGTTCAGCGTTAATTACAACTCGTTAAGTCCACTGATCTTATTATAGTGGTCTTGTAATTCTTTGCTGGTCTAGTGTTTCAGCTTGACTTTTATTTATAGCTGCCTTCTCTGATTGCCTCTTAGACAATATGTGCGTTTTCTCCTAAGTCAGGCATTTAAGGCATCTAGCAAGAATGTAAATCTATGCATTGTGCAGCCATATTTTAAATCCACTGCCATTTAAAATTTGGACACACCTCCTCAATCTTTATCACTTTATTCTACAGGTCATAATAATAATAGGCCATAAAACCTGTGATGTAGCACAAATTGAAGTATGTGACTCATTTAGTGGACAAAAATGTTTCTTAAAAAAAAATAATTCCAAACTATCTTATATTTTAGCTTCTTTATATTAGCCACCCTTTGCTAGATTACACTCAACTAGGGCATTCAACCAGCTTTATGAGGTGCCACCTGGGATGCTTTTTAAACTGTATGTATTATTAAAGAAGTTCCTATGTATCCTGAACACTTGGCTCGACTTGTTGGCTACTTTTCATTCACGCTCCCAGCTCTAATGCATCTATTAAAAATGTAATTAAAATGTCAGTTATTTTAGTAATTTATGCATGTCCACAAAAATTGTTTTTTGCATTTAAGTGTGTTTAAATGCATAAAACAAACGTAAATGTCAGAAAACTTTATTCTGATTTATATATATTTATAAATCCATTGCAAATATTTAATAATTACAAGAATAAAAATTATTATTGTAAACATCAGATTACAAAAATGCTTAAATCTATTGAAAAAATATATATTTACTTAAATAATTCTACATATTGGATTACAGAAAATGATTTATTTTTCTTTTTAAAATCTGTTTTGTATATATTTATTATTCATTGTATATATTGTTATACTGTATGTGAAAAAAAAACCTTTGTAAATATAATACAAAGTTAATTTTTTTCTCTTTTTCTGTTTTCAGAGGAAGGCGAATATTTCTTAAAGGTGCTGATTCCAAGCTACGCCGCAGGCTCCATAATTGGCAAGGGTGGTCAGACTATTGTCCAGCTACAGAAAGAAACAGGGGCCACCATCAAGCTGTCCAAATCCAAAGACTTCTACCCGGGTAAGTCTGCGAATTCCAAAAAGCTTTGAAGGGAACCCTCATCAACCTCTTCTTGTTTACTGCACCACCATCCAGTCATTAAACAGCACACAAACTTTAAGCACCTGGATTACTTTATAACTAAATTAACCCATGTTATTAGTCTATGCTAATACATTACCAAAGGTACCTCGTTCCCAAAGACACTGCAACTCGTTCTTAATGAGAATCATATGGGACCCTGTCACCTTTGGGCTTGCGGCCACACCACATGGCCTTTATCAGAGCTCAGCTTGCAAAGAGTGCCAGATCAAGTGGGGACAAAGTGCCAAGAGACTCACATAGGAGCAAGTATGGAATTTCAGAGCTTAAATAAATGCTGAAACCACGTTTGAATGGTTCCTTTCCAGTAATGTTTATATTTAGAGAAAAAAAGAGGCATGTACTGTATCCGTGTGTGTTGGAATTTTTTTCAGATGTTTTTAGGGATGGGTTGACACAGAGGAAACGAAAAGTGGCAGGGGGCTTCTGGACTCTTCCTAAAAGGGCTTTGTACGAATTGCTCATCCTCTCATCGCTGGCACGTCCAACAGGACACCTCTGTCCCATTCCCCTTGGGATGTTGAGCAGCCATGCCATGGCAGATGCCAAATGCATGACACCTCCTATCCACCCCCCTTTCATTGGTTTTGGCAACCTTGAGTGCTCCAAAGTCTAGAGTGGGGGGGTTGCTCCTACTGAATTAACGGAGAGGAACGTACAGGAATAGTTGTTGGAGCTGTGTTAGGTTGTTTCAGTGCTTAATGGGGGGGGGGGGGGGGGTTCTTCCTCTCCAGTGAAGGGGGCATCTGTATGGAAATCAACTTGAGCTTTTCCTTGGGTGCAAGTCAAAAGATCCACCTGCTGTGCTCCTCTCACGAACTGTTTAGCTGGTTAGGGGAGAAGTGTCCTGTATATGCTGTATAAATCATATCATATCTCAGAATATAGAGTCTGTTATAGAAGCTGAGCCGGCATTTAATTTTGGACAAAGCAGCGCTGGCCAGAGACATCCATTATTTCTGCAGAATGTATTTTATTAGTTGTCTTCGCTCTAAATATAGCTTCTGCAGCATTTATTGGGAAACAGCCAAATGTTAAGTACACTGTTCCATCTTGATGACGCCACAAGAGACCGTTAGATTGAATGTAGTTTATATGTTGTGGTTTTTATTAGCATGCTACTAGCATGCAAACTCGTGCAATTTCAGAACATAAACTGGATGTTACAGTTAAGTGGCCACTACTTAAGGATTGTTCACCCAAAAAGGAAAATTCTGTCATCATTTACTCACTCTCATGTTGTTCCAAACCTGTATGATTTACTTTCCAAGTCATACTTTCCAAAATATTTTTGTCCATATAAAGAAAGTCAATAGGGTCTAATGTTATTTTGGACACCAGTGGTTTAAGTGTGTGGACAAAAAAAAAAGGAAATATGTTTTGTGTGTGTGTTCAGATTTGAAATTATATGTACAGAATTTTTTTTTTTTCCAGTGAACTTCACCTTTAAATTATGTTAAGTTAAATGTAGTTTATATATTGCCATTTTTATTAACAAGCACACAAATTGGGGATGTTACAGAATTTTCTTTTTGCATTTGTGTGTGTGTGTGTGTGAACTATACCTTTAATTACTAAAAAAAACCTTCAAATCAAATACTTATGCCAAAAGTCACATTTTAACACACAAGTCTCGCTTGATTTATCTCACAGCATTTTCTGATACAAGTCCAGAGAGTTGCATCATCCTTTTTTCTTTATAATTGGCCAGCACTCTTCCTCTCAGGTTTCCTGAGTGTGTGTATATTCTGACTTTTCCTTGTCCAAATCACTGATCCCCATCCAGCCTCTCTGTCCCTTTCAGCAGAATGTAGCACAGTATTAAAGCTCACTCCTAATCCAGCACCATGATTGCAGTTTTCAGTGTTTAATACCCAGAGAGCCATGCAGCTCTGCCCCCACACATTATCAACATTACTGATTTCTCAGCTGTGTAATCTGCTTAAGACTTAAGCTTTGTGGCCAAAAGATGAAAAGCTGCAATATTACATATCTAGGGGTAGAAATGTATTTCATTTTTTCTCTTTCTCCATGTCTTCAACCTTATTCACAACATAATTCATTTTTATCTGTGATGACCTTTGTGTTGCTTAGTCTAATTCAAGCTTAGTCATCTTGTGTAGAACACTTTTAAAAACTTTAATTATTTATAATTAAATGAATGCATTTTATATTGAAATTAATTTATACTTTTATTAAATGCAATTAGTTGAGTCCTTTTTGACATGTTTATGTAGGACTAGGATACATCTATATGTGATTTCATAATTATGTACATCTTTATATGTAATTTAACTGTATTGGATAACATACTATTGTTAAAATCAAAATCAAGTACTTTACATGTCATTTAGTGAGTTAGTCAACACGTCAAATAAGTGTACTTCTTTAAAGCATAGATTGTTAAAACATCCACAAAACATTTGCTTTAAAGTAAATCTTTTAATTTTACTATTATAAAGGGTAATATTTCCTGAATAAATATTATATTATCTGCAAATACAGTTTTTTTTTTAAATATACTTTTAAGATTTGAAGTTTTTCATAAGGGATGGTGTGTTTTAGTATACTTTAGTTTGTTTAAAACACGATTTGGACAGAGTTAACAGTTTACCATGTTAATACCATGGTCTTTGAGCTTTGAAGTACCTTATGCTCATAGTACCATATAAATACCAATATATATCAAAGTACACTTAACTCACTGCACTGCCACCATAGGAATTTTTTTGTAAGGCAGTGTTGTAGTGATGGGAAGTTCGATTCTTTTCCGCGAACCGGTTCTTTCGGACGGTTTGATTCAACAACGCACCCAAATACAGTAACAGCAATAATGTGCATAAGAGGATTTAAGTCTTGAAGATATAAAGTAAATAAATTAGGTGTCATCAGCGCAGAAACCACTATACATAAACCATTGCGATGTATTTGTTATTAAATGAACTTACGTTTCGCCAGATTGCCCCTTCATTCAAGCCCTCGGTTTACCCGCGCTCATAACATTAGCACAGAATCAGTTCAGAATCAAATACCAAAAGAATCAGTTCGGTTCAGATGCGCTGTGAGTCAGTTGGCTTCACGCTGAATCACACATGCGCAGTATCATCAGCTCCTCTGTTCTCAAAACAGACACGTCCGAAAGAAACGGTTTTGGTTCAGTGTACTGATGATCCGAAAACCGATGCAACCGGTTCTTGACTCGAGAACGAGAATCACTCTAACCGGCACGTGCTGCAGTTCAGTATAATCAGCGGCTCTACTCGTGTTCATGTTCTGTTTACTACAAACTCAATTTTTGAATGTGATCATTATTAACTATAAATACAGTACACATATTTCATAAATCATCCCTTATTCCTATTAAACATAGAGTCTTTAGAGTTCTTAATTATTGTCCAACTTCCCTGAAACCCCCTCTGGCCTATTCATAATCTACAATATACAGATTAGAAACATTCATCTTAAAAAAATAAATAAATAATAATAATAATAATAATAAAAATGTATATAGATCTTTTATCACATTTTCCGAAATACTTTACACGCATGCGCAGTAGCATCAGTTCATCGGTTTTCAAATCGGACGCGTCCGAAAGAAACGGTTTTCGTTCAGTGTACTGGTGATCCGAAAACCGATGCAACCGGTTCTTGACTCGAGAACGAGAACTGCTCCAGCAGAGGGCGTGTTCGTTCATCATCTGGCTCGGCTCGGTGTTCATCTTCAGTTCGGTCTACACAGCAGTTCAATCAGTGTACTGCTTGAGTAAATTAATTACTCCGGGATATTGGTTTATTCTGACTCAGAGGGAGTGTCAGTCACGTTAAAAAAGTTAACATCTTAAGTAATTTGTGGATTAATGCTTATTGGAGATGTGAACCGTTTCAAACGATTCAGTTCGATTTGGTGAACTGGTTCAACCGGTTCACTAAGAAGAGCCGGTTAAATTGAACGATTCGTTCACGAATCGGCCATCACTACAGTGTTGACACTTTTGAGGTTTATAAGTTAGCCTTTATTGCTACTGAATAAGCACACATTAGTAAGGGTTTGCAAGCAATTATGTGACTTTTGCTGTGTATTGGATTTGGTCTGTGCTGTGGAAAAGTGTGTCAAAAAAGCTTAAATGAATCACACTCAAGGAGTGTTATGTTCAGAAGGTGACGTTGTTTTGTAGAATTCTATCAGCAATGCCAACTGAAATTGTCTACTGCTAAAATGTCAATATGTCTTAAAGCTTGTGCGTTCAAATTAACCATTCAACACATTTTAGTGCTTGTTAATCAGTCTGTTTGTGCTATGTGTAAGTGCTAGCCTAAATGCTAACTGTCGTTAGCCTATAAAAACACTATTGTCAGAGATGGTGAGATAGTCGTCATCTGGGCTGTAAAGGAGTGACGAGGTACCCTTAATCCCGTGGCTTTGTTTTTCTTTTTCAAGCATGTGACGTCATTTTCTGTGGCCGCTAGCCCTCAGTGCTAGTCAGTGCCTGAGACTCACACAGTCAAACCATCTTGTACAAAAGAGCCTTGATTTCCAGAGCGAGTTTGACCAGTCTCATCATAGAGCGATATATAGAGAGAAACACTTAACGAGGGGGATGATGGGAGTGATGGCGCAGACAGTGATCTTGTAAATGATGAAGATGCTAGAACATCATAGTACATTTGCGATATAATTAGCATGTTGCCCACTTAGCGTGCTGACGCTTCCAATTAGGTTTGATTAGACTTTTTTCAGTGATCGTCAAGATCTTTAGAATGTGATGTCGCTTTCTGTCTGTCTTTCTTCCTTTCTTTCTTTCTTTCTTTTTTTCTGTCTGTCACCCCCTACACTTATGAAAAGTGTGCTTAATTGTTATAAACATGAATATAATTAACTGTAGTGTTATTTAATATTACATTAGAATATATATATATATATATATATATATATATATATATATATATTTAAGATGTATTAAATTGCGACTTCATCGTATCATGTTTAGTTACATATATATTTAAATGCGTGACATGATGTAAGTATATTTTAGTTTATCATAAATGTCTGTCTGTACATTCACCAATACACTTTACCAATAGAAGTCATTCTGAAATTACATATGATGCACTGTAAGCCTGTATGTCAAAACACAATCTTAAATTAAGCTAATTGCATTTAATATAAATTTAAGTGATAACTCATTTTCATATAATTGAAAATAACACAGTTACGTGTCTGAAAGCATTACATTCTTGCCTCACTTAAGTATATTGTTTTAAAGTATAGTATTTCTGTAACAAATACTAAAAATGCTGAAATATCTTCCTGCTTTACCCCCTCTCTTTTTTACCTCTTTCCTATGGGGTGTTGTACTTTCACTTCTTTAATGGGCGGCTTTTCATCAGATGTAATAGAAAGCCTCAGAGGGACCTGCCATTAATAGAACACTGCAAATTTATTCCAGGGATCAATTTTTACATCACGGGAGTGGTGCCTTGTCTTTTACTCCAGCCCTCCCCCTTGTCCAACCACCATTTCCAGTGCATCTCTTTGAGGCCTCAGCACAAATAGTATTGATCAGTCATGCCACTGCAAAGAGACAGCACAAAGGATCAAATTCACCATGCGTACTGATGAGAATAGCAGGTGCATTCCCCTTGAATTTGAAAAGCCAACCTCTTTCCACCCAGGAAATCCACTGACTAAATCACTTTGATAATTACACCTCGATTCAATAGTGTTGGCAGGGGATGTGGGTAACGAAATGTTAAATTCAGTCTTTCACTTACCCGCCTCAGAAACACTGAGGCTTATCTACATTAATTATCTACACAGAGGCATACCTACATTAAAGGACCTACATCAAAAATGAAAACTGTTATGTACTTACCCTCATGTCATTCCAAACCTAAATACCTTTCTTTATTCTGGGGAACACAAAAGAAAATGTATTGAGGAATATTCGGGTGTTCTTTCACTGTATGAACACTGAGAACTTCTTTTTTTTTTTATGTTCCAAAGAAGAATGTCAGTTTTAATTTGTTGCCCAATATTTGTCATTATTTAATTATTGCATTGGCCGTCAATATTTTTTTGGCAGTGCAAACAAGACACACATTCTCCATCTTCATAAGTTTACAAGAATAAAAGTAGCTAAAGTATAAATATTTTATTTTCTGATTTTTTTTTTCAAGTTTCAGTTTTTATATAAATTCATTCTTAAATTATCTTTAATTTCATAAATATTATAGTCAAATTAAATATAAATCTAATTGCAGGAATTGTTATGCCAGTGTTTTTTTATTTAAATAGCATGATATATTTCAGCTTTATATTGGCCAGTGGCCACTCTTGCGCTCTGAGATATCAACATTGGCCATTAATAAAATTCATATTGAACAACCAGTAATGATATGGTCTCATGGGTTGAGTAAGGGTGAGTAAATGATAATTTAAGATTTTTTTTTCCCCGAAGACTATTCCTTTAATCTGCCTCTTTTTCAGAATTTTATAAAAATCTGCTGAATTGACAATCTTTGTTTAAACTGTGTTATAATCATCAAATCATTCAGAATATTAAATATGCACACTCAAGTAGCAGATGTATGGAGCTTTGTGAACATCGTCTGTTTCAGTTCCATTAAAATCATGCAGCATCAATTTAGTCCGAGGCTAGTATTTCACACACAATAGTGCTTGTTGTAGCGGACAATCATGTAATACGTTGTGATTGTTTTTAATAGTTTCACATGGAAACGGCGAAAAAACAAGTGAGCTGGCGTCAGCCATGAGAACTCTGGCCAGTTATGAGATAACGGTAAACCATTTTGTAGATCTGAGAGCCTTTAATCCAGCATTCCTGTAGGTCTGAGCGGCGTTCCCTGTTTGTCATCCCTCAGACTCTGCATCATTAGTCCAGGCACTGAGTGGGCGAAAGCTTATGGGCACAGAGCTTAGGACCTCAATAACTGTCCCATGCTTGGGCCATGTGGGGAATAGTGGATTCGGACAAGGAGGATCTTGGATTTGAGAGCTAAAATTATCCCTCCAAAGTTTTGACGCATCCGTAAGTTTTTCCTGTGGTCTATATAATTACCTCTGTCACTGAGCTTACAGCTGACACTCTTGTCATCGCCCATATTAGACTCTGAGTTATGTGTGTTTGAGTCTTTGACTGGGTATATCAAGGGATTTGAGATATGTGTGACGGTGCAGTTATGTCTGATCCCTTGGAAACACAGGGACAAAAAGATGCAGACATGGAAAGAAGTTGAGAGGGGAATGACACAGTGAAGGGGGAGGAGTGATTGAATATCCAGTTGTTTAAATGCTTAATGATGTGTCTTAACTGTGTAGGACAAAGATGAGTGGTGGACCACTTTTAATGACAATAGAAGCTTTTGACATAGTTGAGGACACAACTCCTCAAGTGTGGGGGAGGGGCAGGCGCGCAGGCTGGTCTCCCATCTGCCTGATGAGGTGTTGGTGTGTTTGTGTGTGTGTGTGTGTGTGGGGTGATGGAGAGACAAAAAAAAAGAGTGAAAGAAATAGGAAAACGGCAAAAGTGAGAGTGCTGTGCGCCATCTGTATCTGTATCTGTATCACTAGATACACATAGACAATTTTAATGGGCAAATGTTTGAATGTATAGTTTACTGCATTAAATAGCTTACGATGTAAAATGTAATATTCATTTTTTTATTTAATATATTTTATAATCAAATGTTTACCTGATATACAATTTTATGTATGTCTGTGTATATATATTTATACACTAACATTGTAATATATTATCCTTATCTAATAAATATATAAAAAAACACTATATGTGTGTGTATAGATAAATAGATAGTATAGATTATTTAATTATTAGATAGTATTGTAGTTGATAAATAAAGAACATATAAAAACATAATTGGGGAGGGGGGTAAATGTTGTTTAATATTTGTTTTAATTGAATATATTATGTTTTATATAGTTAAATATTACAAATGTCTACTTTGAATATGTTTTATATATTTTATATATTTTTATATTTTATATATTATCTAATTTATATATATATATATATATATATATATATATATATATTAGGGCTGTAGCTATCGAATATTTTAGTAATCGAGTATTCTACCAAAAATTCCCTCGATTAATCGAGTAATCGGATAAAATGTGTTTTTGCTTAATTAAAGTGCAATATTAATTATGCAAGAGAAAATAAGACTTCTGGGTCTCTTAAAATGAACAACTAAGTTTCCTTTTTTAGAATTTTTTATTTTTTACGTACATCAAAAATAAACATTTAATTATTACCCATTGTTTCTCTGTCTGTACTTGTACTGTGAACAATGACAATAAAGTTGACAGATGAATTAAGTGCATTTAAGTGCCATTCAGTTGGGGTTTTAAATAAAGCATTTTCTGAGATGCACATTAAACACATAAAACATTAGTTTAATTTATTTTTTAATTATTGAAAATTTAGCAAACTTAACTTTTTGGTACTAACCCGCGATAAAGAAACTAAACCGGACTTTTATTTTGACAGGTTGACGTACCTTTACAGTTCTGTGTGATGTGACGCTAGTTTTACTCAAATCAAACGGTCAAATGCTCATGAAGTGACTGTCAGAGCAGTTCTGAAGATGTTGTTCATGTCCTTATTTAGTGAGACAGCAGACGCTGAAATTACCGGAGCGTCACGCGCGCTTCAGTGTGTAAATAAACGGAGATGCGCTTCTGCGCCATTCATTAACAGAGACACGCAGAACATGCAGGATTCATATTTAAATGGACTGTTCCGGCCTAATATTTACAGATATTAGTCCATATCGTGATTTGATGTAAGTGCCATGACATATTTTTGATTAATTCATTCAAAATTTGGCAAATTCCGTGCCATTTCGCGTTAAACTGTAAAGTCCGTTTTTATGACTGGATTGCGCGATTCCCTACGTGTTTTCTGCATCTTGGAAATCATAGGGCCCTAGTTGTGGTATGCCAGCTCTATCTTGTAATGGACACACGCCACAATGCTCTCTTTACGTTTGCCCACGCCCTCAAATCAAAACACTGCTGACTCCTTGTGTCTCCTTCCGCTTTGTGTGTGACGTAAAATCGTTGTCACATTAAAAAAAATCATCGCAAAAGAACCTTACGTGAGCGTTAAAATAAATTAAAAGAGGCTTCGAGGCAGAGGATACGGAAGTTCTAAGCGGCCATGCTTTATTAATTTTTTCCTTTTTGTTTTCTCGTTATAACGACTTCATTTTCTCGTTATCTTGACATAACGAAAGTCGTTTTCTCGTTATAACGACTTAATTTTCTCGTTATCTCGACATAACGAAAGTCGTTTTCTCGTTATAACGACTTAATTTTCTCTAATAAGTTACAAAACTGTGCCAGCAGGTGGCACTATAGACCTGAGTTTAACTGGGGTGTTGTACACTGTCCACTTTACTGTACGCGGACCTTCCTCGTGATCGCTATAATTTGTGCAGTCTTGTTCATTACTGACATTTAATTAATTCATAAATGTTAAATGCTTTAATCAACATGATTATTTTGTGTATTAAGTTCTTGCTAGATGCATGAGTTTCACCAATGCGTTCTGGGTCATAAAATAACTGCTTATCAAAACCAAGGTTGATGTCACTGTATTCTTTTTGCACCTATATCTTTATTTGTGCTTCTTTTAGGCACATGATTAGGTAGTTAATAAGCGGAAATGTTCTGTGTATCTACAGTAGGACAGGCTATTTGTGATGTGCTTTTTTTCCTTATTATTAATCTTTATTGTTAACCATATTGATGAGAAATGTGATGTATATGTAAAATGCATAGGCTAATTTAATTCAGTTTTGTTCTATAATGTTGTAATGCTTTTTTTTTCTGCACACACACACATACACTGCACATGAACAATCTTTTCAAACAGAAGCTTGTAACGGACATGATATCTGCCACAGCATATAATGACTAATAAAAATTACAAATTATATATAATTTTATTTCAAATAAATGGAAAATTAAAAGTGAGTTTAATCCAAGCAGCTCAAGATCTTAGAATAGTTCTGCATCCTTCTGAAGGAACTCCATCTGTGTTCGCGGTGTTGTCATTTAAACATGTTACTTACAAAAACAAAACGTTTGGTGTAATGTCTCTGGAAAAATCAACAGTGATTGATCAGCCTTTATTTATTTACAGTATTGTAGACGTTATTACCTAGGCGAAGCAAAATTTGCTGAAATATATGCTACAGTAAGAGCGCCTGCATGGTTGTCCATCAGATGCCTGTCAAAGTTGAGTTCGTTACTATAGCAACAGTAAAACTGTCATGTCGTTATAACGAGAAAACAAACTTTCGTTATGTCGAGATAACGAGAAAAATAAGTCGTTATAACGAGAAAAACGACTTTCGTTATGTCGAGATAACGAGAAAATTAAGTCGTTATAACGAGAAAACAGAAAAGAAATAAAATTATAATGCATGGCCACTTAGAACTTCCATAAGAGGAATTTGCCTCGATCATTTTTTGTAATCGAGTTACTCGAGTTACTGGAGGAATCGTTTCAGCCCTAATATATATATATATATATATATATATATATATATATATATATATATATATATATATAAATGTTTATCAATCATAGTGAACAGCAGAGGTCTGTAACTCATAGTAGTGATAGTAGTTGTATCGAACGAGTCCTGTTTCCTATAAAACTGCATCCTGGGTGTCAGTGGGAGTCCTGACGTGTTACATAAGTGGGCCTGTCTCTGTGCTTTTGTCTGAGTCTGTCAGTGGAGTAGAGATGATGCATATGTCAGTGGGAGACAGCCATCCTCATCTCTTGCTGCGTTCATTCTGTCATCTGCTGCACATTTTATGATGAGCTCATCAGTAAAACCCACTCCCCACTCACCAGTAAAACCCATATATATATACTGATTTTAATAAGTAGATAAAGAAATTGATTGTGTGATGCTGAAATAAAATGGCTTTCCTATTTACATTTTTTAAGAATTTTATATTAGTTAAATAATAGTCAAATATTTTTGATTGTTTGGAAGAGACTTCATTAGATTTGTGTATATTTTGAATTTATCTTAAATATTGTTGAATAGCATATTATCTTTTTTTTTTTTTTTTTTTTTTTACTATTTTTTGTGCTTTATATTGGTGCATGGCAATAATTTTTTCAGCTTTCGTTATTGTAAACAAAAGCTTGATAAACCATAAATTATTTAAAAATCAGTCTATGTGCAACGCGACTTGTAGCTGTGCGCAAGGTGCTCAGGATCTATCCCATGAAGGTGGTACCTCTCCTGGGGTTTGGTGCAGAACTGACAGGGGCGACACCCCCACCATCCCCCTTTGTCACAGACACACCCTCCTCCCTATGGTTTCTCACTCCCCCCTTTGAGACAAAGCATGCTTTGTTAGTCTCTACCATAGACTGTATAAAAACATGGACGTAGTGTCCGTGACGTCACCCGTAGACTCCTGAAGAGAGTTTTTGAAGCCTAAAGTGTGCAGAGCGAGCCGTCGCCATCTTGGCAGCGTGTCACCGCACGACTCTCGACTTAGCTATATAGACCAAAATAATTTTTTGCACCAGGCTGAAAACCTGAAAACCAGGCTTTTTTCTGCTGTAAAGTTGGGCATTTTAACATGGGGAGTCTATGGGATTGACTCTCTTTTGCAGCCAGCCTCAAGCGGCCAGTCGATGAATTGCAGTTTTAGTCACTTCCTTATTGGCTTCACTAGAGAGAGCGGGAGGTTGCCGCTCGGTCTCTACACTCGGTTGCCGCAGAGATGGGAATTAAAGTGACGGCTCCAGAGGCAAGAGGTTCCCCTCTACCATCATCATTATAGCCATCTTTCTCTGTTTCTACATCAAGCAGGTAGACAGGCGACAAAGATGTCTCTTGCTTCTGTGCCAATGTCTCCCTCTGGGCTTGGGGTAAGACAGATGCGTTGTCTGAGAAAGAGGGAGTCAGTGGCAGTAAGGATGGATACTCTCACAGTCTGGCCATGCGAGAGGCCACAGATTCCCACATCCAATCGCATAGCGGCAGGGCCTCCATTTTGAAGGGAAAAAGCAGTGGCAGGTGTCTATCTGCTCTCATTGACCATTTAAAATATAATGTAAGCAACAATCTTACTGATAAAATATAAAAAAAGTCATTTTTTTAAAATTAATATTACATTATTTAAATATATATATTTATTTTTGTTACTTTTATATAAAAATTATTTCAATATTTTTTCATTGTTAATCTGTTGTAGAATTTAGATATTTATATAAAAAACAATTTAGTAAATGTTATATAAAATACATATTACAATAAAAAATAAATTGTAATTTATTTGAATTAATTACTACATCAATTAAGGTGCTTGTTTTATATATATATATATATATATATATATATATATATATATATATATATATATATATATATATATATATATATATATATAGTTTTGATGTCAACTTTCTTATTTGTATGTTGTGGCATTAAGATATTTTTTCAAATAAAATAAAATTACATAAACAATTTTGATAAATATTATTTAAAATATATACTGTATATTAAAAAGCATTTTTTGCTTTAAATGTACTTTAAAAAACAGTACAATTAACAAGGTTCTTGTTGGATTTCTAAACTAAACGAATACAGATACAGATCTCAAAACTGACAATAAAACAATTACTATTGATGTAATTTAAAAATATACCATTATCATTTTGAGTAACACAATTAATCTTTTTTTTTATTCAGATCCTTATCCCTCAGAATAATTATACAGAAGTAATCTTTAATCAAACATCTCCATGTTAATCAAGCCATTTGATTAATAATTTTTGCACTGAAGCACAATCAAAAGACATTGGGCTCCAGCACATTTCTATAATCGCAGATTCACCCCAGAAACACCTGGCTTGCTGTGGCATTCCCTCGTGTTGCATAATAAGGTTATACGTGCAAAATCATTTAATGCCTGTGTCCTGCACTAGGCCAATTTACCATTTGCACTGAGACATTTGGAGCTTAAATAAGAAAAGCCCCTTGCATAAGATTAAGACAATGGAAAGCTTGAGTGTTGTTGGTGGGTCTCTTTTTGGTGCAGATCCAGCCTCCTTGCAGAGGGGACAAAGCTCCCCCTCTGTGCTTTAACAGCCTCTAAAGGCAACGAGTTCCGCAGCTGCCTCCCGCTCCGCCCATTTGCCTCCCAAAATCTCTAATCCCCACTGAATGACCCCCGAACTATCTTTCCCTCTCTCTTATGCCACCTTGAGCTCACCAGACTAGTGATTCATTTCTCATTCATCCCCCGTCAGCTGTCGAAACGTTCCCTTCAACACACCGGCTGTATGCTCGTATTAATTGCAACAGATCGGCCATGGATAATTATCTTTGACCCCTTTAGCCCTGTAGGAGTAGCGTGTGTCATTGCATCAACTATGGGTTAGAGAGCATACATTTAAGAACTTGCGTGCACAGATATCCAAATGTAAGACCGCTATTTGATATGTATCCGAATGCGGAGATGTAGTCTTGTACAGTCTGTTTGATCATCTTTTGTCACTGGAGCGTATACAGTAGGTTGGCTGAGCTGTTTGTAGGTCAGCTTTGGAGCTGGAGAGAACAGTTGTTCCTCAAGGGGACCTCCTGAGATGGTCATGTGACCATGGCCTTGTAGATTTATGTAGCGTGAGGACTGCGAGGGGTGCAGCCCATTGACCGTAACCAATTGTTTCCATCACTTTGACTTGGTATCTTTTGTTGTTTCTGAAGATACATCTGTACCTTTATTTTTTGCTATCAACAAAGAAAACATACAAATAATATATAATACTATAATAAAAGTAAATAATGTACAGTTTTGAAATACATTAAATATATAGTGTTATTTCAGTACTGAGATACTATTGTAGTCTTTTTAATATTTTGAATAAGATTGTATATTGCTTTCACTTTAATTTTATTAAAGGTTAGTAATTCTGTAATTAAATAATTTTTGTGTTTCTGTCATTTTTTAAGGTTTGGTTGTTTTAAATTGCTGTATAGTTTTTTAATATTATTTTTTTATTTTTTCAAATTTTGTATGATTTATTTTAGTCAAGTAGCCTTGTAAACCAGCTGAAATAAGTTTTTATTTTATTTAATTTCAGTTAACATTTATTTCTTAAATATAAAATATAGTGAATATGTACATTATATAAGATTGTTGTTATTATATACGTAAAATATTTGTATATATTTTATTGCATTTCAATTGCATTTCAACATATAGTATTTCATGTTAACCATTTTTAATGGCTTTCATTTTAGTTTTAATGAACTAAAAAAATGATATAATTATTTAAGATTATTATGTGTATATACATAATTTTATATAAGACAAAAAGCAAATGTATGAGTGATGGCATATACCATAGTATATGAATTTGGCATTGCCACTGCACTCTTGTGTAAAGTAAAAAAAAAAAACTCTTTTTAGAAATTCTAAAGCTAATATCTTGACACCTCTGTGATAGTAATTTCTGGCCTAGAGTCAAGGGAAACAAAGATGCAGATTATAGTTTACTACTCTTGTTGCAGCCAAGCTGTATGATGTTGCCATTTCAGTCACATGAAACCTTCTACCGCAGACACAAAGAAGATTGCTAATTGCTATTTTGCTGATTGCTAATTGCTATTTGCTTCTCAGCTATCGCCAAAGCCAAATGTTCCCCAAAACGTTTAGTTGATGCACCACTTGGGCTTTCTCATAAAAGATCAAGCAAATAAGTGAGAACAAAACACCTCAAAAAGATTGATCTTTCACTTATTCCTGTTTGTCTTTAACTACTGAGCTCTCAGTTTTCATGCTAAAATCTGAAGCGGAATGAGGAAGATCAACACGTGCACTGAAGACTTCACAATCAGTGCTTTCAACCTTCGTACCCACTGTTTCACCTCCCTTGCTCACGCTGGGCAGGTGCAGGCAGAGGGGGCAGCGTTTCAGAGCCTCCTTTTGTTAGCACTTTACTGCACAGGGGTTGGCAGGCCAGTGCCGTGAGCTCCATGCCAAATTTCAGGAAGGGCGATGAAAGCCAAGTGGATTGTGAGGACACCCACACCCTTTAACCGTAGAAACAAGTGTAATGCTTCTCTGTTCCTAACGGGGAGCTTCTTCATTTGGAGTAGCATTTGCTAACTCCTGAAACTCCCTCTGCAGAGCTGGATAATAGCTCTGGTTACGTGTGCATTTTGGCAGCTGCAGCAAAATGAAACTTCTTCTTACCTAAGGCGGCCTAAAGGGGCTTTGGAGCTGAATCCTAATTGTACAGCAAGTCAACGACTCCATAGAGCTGCTCAAGCTGATTTCTGTAATGATGACCTGAGGCAGTGTCATGATTGTCCCTGTGCAGAAGGCTTGTGCATTGTTCAGAATTACATTTTTTTTTATTTTAATTCTTAAATACCTTTTTATGAGATCGCAAACAGGATGCAGAATTGCAATTTAAATTTGAATGTAAGGAAGTAGATTTAATTTTTTTTTACTTAAATTTAAAGAAATACATTTAAGGTAGAAAAGCAAAATTAGACAATTGCAATATTGCAGTGTTGTACTGCAATCAAATAGGAATGGCAGAAGACTGAAATGGTTGGATTCCGGAAATAAAAATCCGGAGGTATTTCCTCCATGGGGAAATAGGTTTTTTAACGATAACTTGTAAACCGCTAAAGACAGACCTATGTGAGCTAGGTTGTTAATTGATGATATATGTCCCCCAATATTTCAACTTATTTTTTTAATTCATAATTCACCTCGTAGCTGATCTCGTAGCTGATTCATGTCTTATAACTCTGTAATGAAGATTTGGGATCCCTATAAATCCTTATGGGAAATTTTGGAAATGGAAATGGAAATGGAAAACATACTTTCGTAACCCATGCTGCTGAAAAAGTGGGCGGGCATTTTTGCACTCTAATCATTAAATTTCCTTTTCCTGCTATTCCAGTTCAAATTTCAGTTCAACTTCCTGTGGGGTGTGGCCAATGCAATTCATATCCGCACTCATGAACTGAAGAGTAGCCAATTCTTCAATTCAACCCAACTGACTTCTGAGAAGTGACGTGGCTGTTACCAAATCACAGTTTTTGGACCGCCAGCTCTTCATTACAACAAACTCATTATCTCTGCACATCTGGACATGCACATGCACCTCCATTCATATATTGGCAATTGCACTCAGTGTATGTTCATTTCAAACACTTTGTTTCTCTGCGTGCCTGTCAGTATATTATCATGGCGCTCAGAGCCTTCGAAGGCAGTGGGGGTGTCTCATTTTCAGGTTGACTTCTTCAGCCTTGCTTGGCTCCTCAACCCCATTGCCTCACTCGAATTCCAGCTGTATGAAATGGGGAACAGATTGTGTGCATGATGTAAAACGGCAGGCATTCTACTGTTGCTATGGATAAGGTCATCTGTTGAGTAAACTCTGGGCAGATTAATACACATTATGAAAAGTAGAAAACCGAACAATACAAATTAAAAAAGAAAACTCTTCTGGTGGTCTCTTCTAGCAACCGAAAAATAAGAAGTTGGTGTTAAAGGGTTGCGATAAGGAGTGGGCTGGAGACTGAAACTTGGTTCAAGGTTTGGAGACACTGAAAACTCTGATAAAGAACCAGAGCAGAAAGCTGGCTCTGGATCTTCAGGCATGGGCGCCTCAATGGGCTCGGAGGAGATGACTCACAGGCCAGTGGAGGAGGCCCAGACCAAAGAGGACTCTTAGCAATTAGCGGTGCATGGACATGACAGTGTTGGGGGAAAGTGGCCGCAGGTTTGGATGGTCTTGTTGTAGGTTGTTTGGAGCAGCCATGCCAGCTGACTCAATCTGCCTATCGTTCAGGCGGACAGTGTTTAGACATCTTTGATGGACAGCAGGCAAGCGGAGACAGGTGTGTGTTGGGCTCCGAGCACTTGTGTGGAACCCAATCCCTCCGTGGGGAGATGCGCTCAAGGAATTGAGCACACTGAGTATGACGACGGGAAAAGCATTTAGATGTAGATTTAGGAAGGAAAAGTTTTAAGGTTTGCAAACAGGCTAGGCTAGCATTCTGATGTTGTGGCAAAAATGGCACGTTTTCCACATTTGCTCAGTATCATTGTACTCGTTTAGCTTTTCTAATATGATTTTTAATTTTTTGATAATGTAAACACAATCTTCCACTCTCATTAGTTTGCAGTTTATGGTGAGCAAAATGTGCTTAAGTTGCTAGTGCAAGCCCAAGTGTTTTTTCTGAGATACTCAGAGTTCAGCTCATTTTGCAGATTGAGCTCTCTGTATTTAGTGCTATCATATTTTAAGGGACAGTGTTCATTTTCCAAGTTAAAGGACAGTTGAAGGCTAGCTAGCTGGTTTTACTCAAGCTGAAACCATTCAAACTGAAACATAAACAAAACTATATTATGCAGGCAAGTGATTTTTGAATTTATATGCATTTTCTGACACACACACACACACACACACACACACACAAAATAAATAACTCATGTGAACTGTGTAAACCAGAGGGGGAACAAAATTCACCAAATCAACAGCTCTGTGGTTTAATGCTTGAATGCAATTGAAAATATCTTAATATATAAAATCTTAAAACAAATATTGTAATTTTAAAGTCTTGATCTGCAAAATTATATAGTATATTATTATAATTATTAAATACTTTTTTTATTTTACATTATTTCAGTAATAATAGCTTTCTGTATTGATTTGTTTAATATTTATCTAGCTAATTATAATAATCTTAACAAAGATAATAATAATAACAATTATTGTATATTTTTGTATAACAGGTTTTTCTTTTTTTTTGTCCTTATATGATCACATTTAGGATTATGGGAACACTGTAAATTAGAAATATTTTAATGGCACAAAAATCCTTAAGTATAAATCGCAGACATTGACAGACATTTACCAAATGGCTTGAGAGTTTCGCTTTTGTTATGGGGCAAACTGGAAATGTGATGATTGTGACAACTTCTCCATCATCTTGCTCAGTTTTCTCCTTTCTACAGCTTCATTATTCTTGCTAAAGGTAGGAAGCACAAAAGGAGGCAGAGGAGGGATCTCAAATGGGTCGTCCGTTCACAACATACTGAATTATGGTGGCCACTGTATTACTCTGTTCTCTATAGCCTAATGTAGATGACCATCAGTCACTGTTTGAATCAGTTGTGCAAGCCTGGAATTCACACCAGCTCTGGTTACCACACCGGCCTTTGGAGACTGCAGATGCACGCTGGGATATGGTGGTGGACAAGTCATTATTTGTGTGTTCGAATATGATAGAATTCCTGCTCTTGTATCTTAATTCAAGCATGCTTAGAAGTGAATTGATACATGCTGAATAATGAAGGTGTTTTTTTGTGTAGGTGTGCGACGAGCAAACATTTGAGAACATGTGTGTATTACTGCATGTGCATGTGGCCGCATGGGTCAGACATTATACTCGAGTTAGTGCGCGTTCAGAATAACAAGCCGTTGTGCATGCGTTGGATCTTCTTGTATTTGGCTGAGCAGTTGTTTGGTTGCTTGCTACAGCAAGTAAGCTGGAACAATGTGCTAACTAAACATCCACAGGAACCTCTTGAGGATAGATGGTTTCGATAAATCTTCACAAACACAGATGCAGTGGATTTGCATTGGAGTCTCAGTCCCGGTGTTAAATGCTCACGACTAGAAACAATTAAAAATATACATAATCTTTCACAAGTGTGGGGATCTGTCTGAAACCGTAGTCTGTAACACTTGAAATCATTTCAGCGCTAAATTCATTGCCTGTAAAGCAGGGTCTCCTCTAACAAGGAGCAAACACTGAAGCATCTATGGATTTTACACCTTCTCCCCCTGCCCTGCAAGGCAAATGCAACGTTTCTGTGTAAGCGTCAACAGTCGTAAATCAGGGGACACTAACTCTTTTGAAAGCCATAACTCATACAGCTATCGATGGTCCAAACGCCAAAGTCGTCAGTGTCAACTGAAATGCTGCTCAGACTAGTTTGTTTTACTTTCATTTTGTGTGTTTGAGTTCACGTTGAGAGAACTGTCTGTCAGTATGTGATGCGTTCGTCCAGAAATAACATCACATTCTTGTTTGACTTTCTTGTATGCAGCAGATTTATGACAGTAAATAGCTGGTTGTGATCTGCGGTGCTTATGTTTGTGAAATGTGAGTTTAAAAAGCGAGTCACATAGGATTACATATTCAGATGTGTCTTTTGAAACATTGCATTTTGACAGTTGTGTCCCTTTCTTTTTTCTGTCCCTTGAGATTAACCATTTCTAAATGCAGTTCCCTCTTCAGAAATCTGCATATCACACCCGTGGAGTTGGCCATGGTTGCCTCTTGAGTCATTTCCTCATCAACACTAAGTCAGTGCCTAAACTCATGGACCCTGCTTTTCTATTCATTTCATATGTGAAATGTAAGAAATATATGTATGCTGTCACTCGGTTCTTTTGTTAATAACATGAACTATTACATGAAATGGCAATAAAATGATCGAAATTAGCACACATCTGCGGAGAAAAGTAAAAAAAAAAATTTAAATTTACATTTTAAGACATTGCACATTTTGGGGTGTTAATAGATATACACTACTGTTCAAAAGTTTGGGGTCTGACTTTTACATTATGAAAAATTTCAATTTCTATGCATCAAACGATACTGAAAATGTATCACAATTTCCACAAAAATATCAAGCAGCACAGCTGTTTTCAACACTGATAATAATAATAACTATTAGAATGATTTCAGAAGGATCATGTGACCCTGAAGGCTTTGCATCAGGAATAAAAGTAATTTTAAAATATGTTACTTTACATTATGTTACATTATTTTAAATTGCATATTATTTCACAATATTGCTGTTTTTACTTTATTTTTGATCCAAAAAGTGCTTTTCAAAAACATAAAAAAACGTACCAACTTTTGAACAGTAGTGTAGGTGGACTGCACATTTTTAACAAACAGTAATATCACACATTATTTTTCATATTAAAAAGATTTTTTAAAAGGATGTTTTTATTTTATTTTTAATTACGTTGTGCCACATGTATTGTTTTTCAGCATCTTGCATCATGAACACCACTTTGCAAAACGTGTCTTGTAATCCTTGCACTCTTTTTACCCCCTCAGCTGTTTTTGATGCAAAAATGCATCCTGTAAGACTCACAAGAACATTACGGTTGTATTTCAGTTAAGAATTGCTCCAGTGATGAATTTTACGCGCTGGTCTGGGAGCTTGATTAATTATTTATATATTTGTTTCTTAAATTGACAGCCCTAAATTCATCACATTACATCTAAAATCCATAGATTACACAATTTGAGGCAAATATCAGCTCTTAAGCGAAAGTGGAAAAGCTCCCAGGAGCCTCTGAAATAGAGAGTGGCACATGGCAGGAAAGTTTAAGGCTACCTCCACACAAAGCCAGAGCTTTCCCTATCCGATCGTTATCCATCTCAAGAAATATCCTCGTCCACACAAAACCACAAAACGATGTAGTATACATGCCAGACCAGCATGTGGCGCTGTAATTCTGCCATAGAGATACACTAAAAACGGAGAAGAAGACATGGACTATGCTCATAAACCCTGTGCGTGATACACATACAAACATGGAACAATACATGTATTAATCTGTGTTAATGTTAGTTAATAAAAAGACAATTGTTCAGTGTTTGTTCATGTTTTTGTTGCTGTTACGTGACATAGCGGTGTCTGATTAGGGGCGAGACGTTTGCTGATGAATTAATCGTTTCAGAAAATATACGGATTCACTGTCCACATGAAAACGCAACGCTACTCTGGGACCCGGTTTAAAAAAATATCAGTTTCATTCTCCCAAAACGCTGGATCTGTGTGGACAAAATGCCTATACGAAACAAAATTTATGCGTACAGCGAAATGCTTCTCCATGTGGACGGGGCCTAAACCCCCCACCCCTTCCCATCTCTCACCTCTTTTTTCTTTCTTCATTTTTCTTTTGGAGAGTTTAGATTCTCTCTGAGTAATGTTACCCCTTCCTTCCCTCCTTCCGTATTGGTGGGTTGGACATGTTGAACGAAGAATCTCTTGCTTTCCCTTTTATCGCGGTGTCTTCCTCACTGTCTCTCTCTCTCTCACTCGCTGCCTGTTTGCTTTGTCCCTCTGTGAGGTCTTGGAGGGGTGTGCAGGAAGGTCTTAAGTGGGTGAGAGAGAACATTTGGGAAAAGATGAGGTAAGGATCCCAGCTCAGGCATCTCTTCAGCTGTTTGCACGGCATGGGCCCCATAACCATGGCGACGTCACTATAGATGTTGGGGGCCCGGGAAAACTTAAAAAGGAAAAGGGGTGGACAAACCCAGCACTTCTCAATAAGAGTGACATCACTGAAGAGGAATTCACTCTTTCTTCCAGATCCTTTGTTATTCTTTGGAGACCCTTCAATCCTTCCTCTGCTGTTTAGAGAGGCTTGTTGCATTAGAAAAGCAAAGTTGAATTGACTGAATGGATCGTTCACCCGAACATGAAAATTCTATCATTGTTTACTCACCTTTATGTTTTGTTTCAAACCTGAATTACTTTATTTTATTATGTGTAACAAAAAATAATATATTTTGAAAATGTCTATGCGTTCTTTATTGTTCATACATTGAAAGTCAGTGGGGTCCAATAATGTTTTGGACCCCATTAACTGTTTTTGTACGCTCTTAAAAATAAGCTTCCAAAAGCAGGGCGATGCAGTAGAAGAAACAGAACCTCTCTATTAAAAGAGATTATTATTATTATTTATTGAGAGATTATTATGCCTGCTTGCACAGGTTTGGAACAAAGACAAAATGTTAATTTTTGAGTGAACTGTCTCTTTAAGAAGACTTGGAAAGTGATGTTCCCATCTGCGCTGGTGACTGCTTACATGGGTTAGTGTAGGCCAGCAGAGAAACGTCTGGATTTGGAGAGTCCAACCAGCGTGACGGACTATAAAATACAGTTTCAAAAAGCATAAAGAGACTGAATGGAAACTCTCTCTGAATTTCCAATCCCCATCTTTCTTCTTCGTCTTTACTGTTCATGATTACATAAGCACATGCAACACCCCGTCCTTTCTGTTTTAAAATAAAAACACATTACGTCATCAGCAGCTGCCCCACAATATTTTCAGGGTCTGCCAGTTGCTGTTGGTAATGTGTCTTATATCATATGCCTGGACTGTCCCCCTCCAAAACATTCATGTAGTTATTAACATAATGGTGCACACTGACACCAACAGGACCCATGTGTCCCCTCTTTTAATTTCCCTGTCCCCGCAGTAAACACTTCACATCGTAGTGGGTGCTTCATGTTGAAACAATGACCCAACTGCTCCTATGGGATCAACGACCCTTTGATGAGCAGAAAATACGAGTCACTGAGGAAGCGAGATTACTTTTAACCCCCACCCCCGTATTTAATTTCTCCTAACACCGAATCCAAGAAACATCTGTAACTTCCTCCATGATCGGGGTCGTATGTTCATGAAATCTCCATTGCTGCTGTTGGGTCTCTTTGGAGGGAAGCAATCAGGAAGCTTGTCAGAATTTTCTCGTATTGAGATCTGATGAAGAGACGTTTCTTGGACAGTCCCATACAGTGTGTCTTCTTAAATATTCCCCATTTGTCCTAGCAGCTGGTGATATTTGTCATGCGGTACGCAGCAGTTTAATTGGTTATTGAGTTTGCTCTGGTCATTTTTATGGTTTCAGAGTGCTGTAAATCAATGGGTCAATATATATTTCTGCTTCGTGTTGTGGGACTTGTGATCAGCATTTGTGGTCTCCCTGACAGTGCACTTTTCTCCATAAGGACAAGCTCTAGGTGTCTGGATTACATTTACATTACATTTACATTTATTCATTTAACAGATACTTTAATCCAAAGCAATTTACAGATGAGGACAGTGGAAGCAATCAAAAACAACAAAAAGAGCAATGATATATAAGTGCTATAACAAGTCTCAGTTAGGTTAACACAGTACACGTAGCATGGGATTTTAAATAATATAATAAATAAAAAGAAAACAGATAGAATAAAAAAAGAATAGATCAAGCTAGTGTTAGAGGTCTTTACACATACACACACACACACACACACATACAATTGCATAATAAATGAATAGAAAATAGAATACAAAAGATTAGAAAGGTAATTAGATTTTTTTTTGTTATGTTTTTTTAAATTATTTTGTATCATTTTATTATTTTTATTTAATAGTGAAGGAAACAACATCTAAACCTGATTATGATTATTTTTTAATTATTATTATTATTACCATAATTTTTAATTATAAAGAATATAGCATCTAAGGCTTTAAATCTGATTATGACATTTTATTATTATTACTATTTCTTTACATAAATTAAGGAAACAACATCATACCTTAAACCTGATTGTTTTGTGTGTGTGTGTGTGTGTGTGTGTGTGTGTGTATTTTTTTATAGTTTAAATATAATTATAGTTTAAATAGTTTTATAAATCAACCATGTTAAAGCTAATTATGATATTTTTCATACATTTTATCATCATAATTTTTTAATAGGAAACATTACCACTTTAAACCTTTAGATTTTCTAATATAATTTAAACTAATTTAGGAAACATCATGTAACATATGATGAAACTATACACAAATGTAAAAAATAACCATATTTTTATTTTATTTTGGGTTTGGTAATAACGTCATTTTTTAACAGTACCTACAGCTCTGACAGCAACACTGACTCACAGCTAGACAGAGCTGGAACTGATAACTGTGGTCTTGAGACACGTTTCTGCAGGACTATTTTTAACCTGACACTCCTTAAAAACGACATCCTGCCATGGACATCAGTATAACATCTGAACAATGACCAACATAATATTGCAGATCTATACTTCTTATACCATCCTTCCTTGAGACGATTTATCGCTCTAGTACTCAAGTAAAAAAAAATGTCCAAAATGTCTATCCATGCTGTGAGCCACCGTGTTTCTTTCCTCTCTCTAAATAAATAGTAGGATCTAGGCATTACCTCACTTGGCTGCACTATTTACCAAGTTTAACTGGCTTTTTTTTTATGGTCTAACATTTCATTCCATACAGTACATGTTAATGATTTGTACATGCTCATGTGGTTTTGTTTAGGGGCCCTTATAGACTTAAATTGTCTGTTGCTGCAAGTTTTGAAGTATGATGAAGTTATTCTTTAGAACAGCCTTCAAGACACTCCATCACACACACAACTTCAGAAAACACTGAAAACATTGGACATATCTGGGAAGAAAGACACAATAGCCGGTGCAATAGTAATAATAATAATGACGTTTGTCAATGTTCTCAGTAGCTAAATCACCAAAGAGGTGCTCCATCTACAAACAAGAACAAGGAATGAATGACTCATCTACTTAACAACTGTATGAAAACAATTTAGAACAAGAGTGAACAGAGCCAGCCAAGTAGGCATTCCCTAGGCAACTATATAAAACACCTCCGCACTGCCCAATACCTTTTCTTAGTTTTAACTCTTGGGCTGTACTGAAGCCGAATGTGTTTCCTTGAATGCTACTAGCACAAATCCACACTTATTCTGAAATCAGACTGTGATTTATAGGTCTAGATGGTCTCTGGCCTCTGTGTATATATGGACGGACACCATACCCTTAATTTCAGAAGCAGTGACTCACAGGGCATGTATCAAAATCTAAATGTTTAATTGTCAAAGGTTGTGTGGAAAGGTTACTGATTTTTTTTTTTTCAGGATTCTTTGATGAAAAAAGTTTGAAAGAACAGCTTTTTAAAATGTATTTATTATTATTATTATTATTATGATTATTTATTAAAAATTTTGTATCAATGTAAAAGTGTTTACTGTCACTTCGGATCAATATAATGATTTTTTTTTTTTGTTTTTTTTTACTTTTTTTGTCTCTCATTTACTATGTAAAGTTTGGTAACTTTTATATTGACAACCACATAATATAGAAAATATTGTATATATACATATATAAAAAAAATTACCCAGCCCTCGTATGTGTACTATTACTTGGTGTGGACGTTGATGAGGCAATGAGGTGTTGAGGGGGGTGTTTATGTGCTTTGATGGGTGGTAAAGCAAACTGCCCATCACTTTCAATGAGCTCCATGGGCAGAAACCTAAGCTTGTGTCAGAAAGTGACGCTTCTGTTTGCAGGAGGGATGAAGATCCTCAGTGACCTCTTTCTTTACTCCCCCCACCTCTTCCCATATCCCGCTGAGTATCTCACAACAGACACATCACAACCTCTCCAGGACCTCTTCATTCAGACAGTCAACACAACACACAAGCATTCTGCTTGTATGCGAACATAACTGTGCCTGTGCAGCTATTTGGTTTTTTACATGTTAGCGGAGTTCATTTCATGGTCATTGTGTATATGTTTATACCATAAAAATCAGTAATGTTTCAAAACTAGTCCTCTGTCTCTGACAGTTGTTTGACTGGTGTTGTCCACACCCTACCCCCTTCATCTCCCTGCCAAAACAATGGTGATCTCTGGTCTAATAATCTACCGCCCCGATTGGTCTGTCACAGATTACTCTTTGGCCGCCAGCTGTCGGGAGCTCAGCAAAGCTTTTTTTCCTTTTCTTTTTTGGAAGATCCCATCCATGATCCTGCAATTCCTCAATTTGAGAGTATTAACACAGCTACATATAGCTAGTCTGGGACCAAACCCAATTATTTTTATGCTAGTAAACAATAGAAGGTTAAAAGGAAACCGGAAAACCCTACTGCACCGTGCTGATAAGAACCGATTCGCTTCCCAGTATCTCGGGAGCCAAGAGATCCTGGCTTCGGATCAGTCTAGTTGAGTTTTTTCCCTCTTCCCTTCTACTTAAAGCTTTTGTGGATTTTGTTTTTATTTCTGAATCCAAATGGCCACGTTTGACTGCCTCTCTTATGGTGCAGTGTGATTTAGGGTAGGTTTTGTAGGATAAATGTCCCAGAAGCACGTTTCAGGCAAAATGTTATAGTGTAGAAGGATTAGTAACCAATCAGAGAACAGCAGTCAGTTAATTCCTTTAGAGTCTGCATGAAACACAATTAAAACAATGGTGAACGTACGTGTGTGTGCACACATTTAACCTCATGTTCTGTAGAAGAGACTGTGGAATTGGAGTTGAAATGCCGATATTGTATCAGAATTAATTGAAAGTGGAGACTTTGGGGCGTCTAATGGAAGGCGTTCTGTGAATAGGCTGCCAAAAATAGTAGCATTGCCAGGCGACTGTTATTGCAGCTGTTCCCATAACTTCAGCCTGCATGTACATAGATCCATGGTATTTACATGGGCAGATGCTCTAATGCTGGTTGTTTGTCTCCCAACACAATGCCTGTAGTCTCTAGTGTAATATGATTGATAGCGTTGTGACTGACGGATTCACTCTGATAACACGTATGATACTTACCACTGTATACAAACAATGAGATATAGTATTATATGATTTAGTGGAGCAAAAGTATTATACACACAAAACCTTTCAAAACTTATTTTTAGTATTTTTCAGCTGGTCATGTGATTTAAAAAAAAGTATTTTTAAAGGTAAGAATTAAGTTGACATGGAAAAATGCAGCGGGTTTGAAAACCTTTTTTTTGTTTGTTTCTTATACAGAAAAAATGCTCCTTCGGCCCTCACCTAATCACTGCACTGAGAAAAATGCAATTTTTTTAAATCACTTTACAGCACACTTTAGACAACATCTTTAGATCACACTGAGTTAAAACTGTAATTCTCTTTGTGTGCCTCCTTTAGGAACAACAGAGCGCGTCTGCTTGATCCAGGGCACTGTAGAGGCGCTGAACAGTGTCCATGACTTCATCGCAGAGAAGGTGCGAGAGATGCCGCAGAGTGCTCAGAAAACAGAGCCAGTTAGCATACTTCAGCCACAGACCACTGTCAACCCTGACCGTGTCAAACAGGTGAAGCCTCACTTCCTTTAACTCCTGTTTCTTCTTGGTCCATGCATTGGATAATTAACTTCCTTTTAGTTATTCTACAATTAAATCAGATTTTTTTTACACTTCTTTTTTGATCTGATACTTAATAAGTTATAATATAAAGTACAAGCCCACAGACCCATGAATATAGTCACAGAATGAAATGAAGTGAGGAGGGACATTTTGATTAGATCATTGTTTCTAATAAACAGTGTTAACTCAGTCAAACAGGTCCCACTTGGTTTGACCTTTGCGTTACGAGAAAACAAACTCTCGAAGATTCTGAGTGTGTTTCAATTAGACAAGTCATTGATTGTGTACCGGCTATCTGTTTAGAAAATCATCGCCACCGGTCACTCCATTATTATGGTCCATTGATCTGCTGGGCTCCTGCATTGTCGTCATCCACGTCAGTGATTCTTTCCCCTTTATTTATCATTTGCTTAATTAAGTCACCCTTAGGACAAAGAGAGAGTTGGCTGTATTCATGAATAATTTACAACATGCCTCCATTTTCTGTTTTTAATTTTTGCCTGTCCATTAAGGAAGTGCCCTTTTTGTGCTTATTGAGCAGTCTCTGTGAAGACAGGGCCATAACCTGAATTCCTAGAACATAAGTGCAAGATGCTTACCCCCGTAGAGTTGCCAACCTAATTATTTATGCATGTAATTATAGGGCTTATCAGCGGAGCAACACATCTCACTTTAGTGCACATTATTGTCTCTGCTGGGAGAGCAACACTGTAAGCCCTCTCTGCATTCTCATGCATTGTGCAATATTACAAGCTATATTTTATATAGGGATGCAGAGAGATTAGAATGTGGAGATACATTAAAAATGTTCATGAGGTTGTCATTACTAACTTCCTTGAAACATACTTAGGCCTATTCTATTCATTAAACCATTGCACAGACGTATTGTTTGTTCAACATTTATGTTTAATGTGTAATTAAATATATTTTCTATAGTTAAATATTGTGTTCGATAATGAAATATATATCTATACTATATTACTGAATATATATTTCTATATATTATTATACAATTACAATAATAATAATAATATATATATATATATATATATATATATATATATATATATATATATATATATATATATATATATATATATATATGTATATATATATATATGTATATATATATATATATATATTAGTGGTGGGCTTAGATTAATTTTTTTAATCTAGATTAATCTCACTGTGATCTTGAAATTAATCTAGATTAATCTAGATTAAAATGGCTCATTTGAATTCTGCCGAAGACATTCAGAATATGTGTTTTATCCAAATAAAATTGACAAACAGTAAGTCTTTGAGAAGGGGTTTATCAAGCTAGGTGGTGCATTAGAAAAGGGCCTCATCTTCTGTTTTCAAAATCCATCACAAAGTGCTTGAAAAAGCTGTAAACTAATTCCACAATGCACAAGGTGCAAACAACCTTACGCCTGTTTCACACATACTCCGTCTGCAGTGCGTATGCGTTGCATATTTTTTTACGCACCCATGTTAACGGATTCCAGTTGCGTTCCAGGAGCGTTGCGTCTGCAGCAGTGCAGCGATCGTTTACGTATCGAGTTGCGAACTGCAAACGCATCCTGTGTGAAAGCACATTGAGTCCGTGCTGCACCACATACGTAACGCACATGGACTGCATACGCACTGCAGACAGAGTATGTGTGAAACAGGCGTGAGCAGGGCCATAGCTGGGGTCAGCGGGGACCCGGTGAAGGTTGTACCAGTGGGCCCTGTTTGAAATTGTTTAATTTGTATGTTCGTTTATTGTTATTTATTTGTGCTATTTACACAATGTTTAAGTGTTTTTCAAGTTTGTAGGTGTCAAGGTACAGAAACCAAATAATTAAATGTAAAATAGCACTGGATAGTCTTCAATGTAAAAATGAAATATACAATCAAACCTACATTTATTCAGACACCTTCAACATTTCTCACATTATTACAGTTTTGCTATATTTATCAAAAATTATATCTGATGTCTGAATAATTTTTGGTTTGACTGTTAAAACTACAAAGTAATTCAGTCAAGAGCAGTGAGTGATTTTCATTTTCATTTTCTTGGATTAGCATTACAGCAGCCAGTAGCTAAATTAGGCGCGGTCACTTTAAGAGACGATGAACGCATCCAATATAATACGCATCCCATTTTTTTCCTCAACTGTTTACTTTCACTTAAGAAATCACTGACAGTTTTTTCGAGCATAATTTCCAAGGTGGATATTTTGACATATTTTGTATGTATTTATCGGCACAAGAGCAAAAATAAGCAAATTCGATGTTCAAGTGTTTTGAGACGCCTTAATCTGTGTGAGCCCTGAACACCAGAACACCGCGAGTACTGAATTGGGCTCTTTCACATCTTTTTGTTTGTTCAAACTGCGATTTGGATTTGTTCGTTGAGGTGCAGGAGGGACTTCGAGGAGAACTTCGCAGAAGAGCTCGGTTCAGTGTCGCTGTCCGTGATACGCACCGAACACAGCGCGCGAGTAACCAGCTACTCTGTTCAGCTTTTCCGCGTCTTGTGTTTGGATGCTTTAATGTTTAAATCGAAAAGCGGTAAGGCTTAAAAACATGTGAAAAAGATAAGTTTTCGTGACGATGCGCAGCAGTGGCCCGTCAACTGTCCTGAGCATCTTTTTAGGCTGGCCTCGGCCAGTCGGTTATGTAAAATATCAAGGTGAAAGTCATCAGCTTGCTTAGTATAGACCCAGCTCCCAACCCAACTTTGAGAAAAGATTAACGGCGATATTTTTTTTTATCGCCCGATAAGAGTCTCACGTTAATGCAGCACGTTAACGCCGATAACGGCCCACCACTAATATATATATATATTTATTTTATTGAATCTTTTTAATTATATATAAAATTAGATAAATAAATATTATATATTTATTTTATTATTGTCATTTTATAATAATGTACTGTATATTTCTATAGTATAGATATAAAGATATTACAACTGTAATTCAATTATATATATATATATATATATATATATATATAGTAATTTAATAATATATATCTTGAAAAAATATTAAATATCTAATTTTTTTTGCACTAAATTATTTTATTCTTCACTTGCGTTTTTGCAGTTGTAATATAGGTCATATGATCATGCACTGCCATTGCGTTCTTTTCCAATTGTCACCACACATGCGGCTGTCATGGCATATATCTCATTGCAGTAGACACAAATTGAGAGATAGAGGGCAAGAACTGAAGTCATATTAAGCAACAGCTGCTGATAGGGTTGGGTATCGTTTGAATTTTATCGATTCCTCTTATCGATTCCAATTCCTAGTTTCGGTTCCAATAAGATAAAAAATCCAGTATAAAAAAAATTAAGTCAAACATTTAGATGTCAAACATGTATTCTGTCTTTTTACAAAGCATTCTGTTGCAGCTGAATAACATAAGCAAAAATCAGCTGCCTACAAAACACTGCAAGAGGAATTTTGCCTGTGCTTAAAAAAAAAAAATACCATAGCAAAAACAACTAGATTAATATACATTTCAAATATTAAAGTGTTAAAGACAAGTAAACAGTCAGTAATAAGATAGGAACAAGCAAATCAATTAGCAATGTCATAAATAAATACAACTAAATATATATCTTGAAAAAATATTAAATATCTAATTTCTCATCTCCCGACAAGCTGGATGGCGCCCTGAATGGCTGACACCACAGTCGGTGTGTGAATGAGTGTGTGAATGGGTGAATGTGAGGCAAATTGTAAAAGATTATTTGGGGAAAGTCGTGGCCTAATGGTTAGAGAGTTGGACTGGCAATCGAAGGGTTGTGAGTTCTAGTCTCAGGCCGGCAGGAATTGTGGGTGGGGGGAGTGCATGTACAGTTCTCTCTTCACCCTCAATACCACGACTTAGGTGCCCTTGAGCAAGGCATCGAACCCCCAACTGCTCCCTGGGCGCTGCAGCATAAATGTCTGCCCACTGCTCCGGGTGTGTGTTCACAGTGTGTGTGTGTTCATTGCTCTGTGTGTGTGCACTTCGGATGGGTTAAATGCAGAGCACGAATTCTGAGTATGGGTCACCATACTTGGCTGAATGTCACGTCACTTTCACTAAACAAAATTTCAGGTACAGAAACTAATTAAAAGTTTAAAAACACTGCATAGGTTTCTTTTTATAAATAAAATAAAGATTAATCAATTAAAGTTATTAAATATATTCAGTCAAGATCAGTGAATGATTTTCTTTTGTTCTTTGATTAACATTAATGACAGGCAGCGCGTTTATTAGGCTTTTGTCTCTTTAAAAAAAAATACTGTAGATGTGTTTTCTTTCTCATTTGTTAAGTTCACGTAAGACAAAAACGGCTGTGTTTATGATGATATACTGATGTAGTTTTCTGTATATTGGTCGACAAATATGAAAGAAGTCAGTTTCAGCTCGGAACAACCTTTTCTACAGTGGAAATACATGGAATGGTCCAAGAACGGACACAAACCGGGAACCCGAAGCGCGACGCCGACCGCTGCTCTCTGTGCACGCACTTGCTTCATGTGCGCTGCACATAAACAGGGCGCAAATTCTTTCCGTTCCTGCAATTTAATCGTTTTTAATCAAATTGAAATGCGAACACAGGAATCGTTAAGCAAAATCGAAATGCACGCGTCTTATCAAATACCCGGTTCTTGGAAATTTGGAACCGGTTCTAAAATGGAACTGGTTTTCGATACCCAACCCTAGCTGCTGATTTCAGATCAGGAACATCAACCACTGAGCCTGCAACCAACTGACACCTAACTTAATCCACCCGCCCTTCCATACCCACCCAGCAGCACAGGAAATCAATCTGATCATCTAGATAGCTCATTGTTATGGACGCCTCATTGTTTCAGACAGTGTTTAACTCTAAACTCAGATGCTAAAGAACCAACCTGCACCAGCTTCCTCCAGACTGTACAGTTTTCCTCTGATCTTTTCCTCCGCCTGTTTCCCACATCCTGTTTGTTCCCTATCCACACAGGAAATGGATCATTAATGCACAGGAAGACAAGAGTCCCTGATGTTGTCTATAGGTAGACACAGTAAAATCCCTACAGTTGGGCGTTTGATTTCTCTACTTTGAGGATTAAGGATCAGCTATGAAATGACTTCTGAAGCATATTCACATAGTTGTTATGAATTTTGACTTGTCCCTGGAACACCATTAACGGTTCCTCCTTCTTCACTTATGACTTTGAAAAGTGGATCAATTTCTCTGTAATCTCTATTTTTCAACATCGAAGATAAAAGAATAAATTTCTCCATGCATCACTGTCTTTTCTGTAATAACCCACAGCTTTACTTCTATTATATTGATCAGTGGGATTGCCTTAAGTGGCTATGCTGTTTCAAACCATCCTTTCCCTTTACCACACCACCAAAGCCAGCCTATTTAATTATCCTGCATCGTGAATCTAATAAAAGTTCTCATTGGAGCCCTACACGTGCACACACACATAGACAGCCAAGCGAAACACTGTTGTGTTCTCTGCTCATCTCCTAAATGAAAAGGGACATCAGGAAAATTGCTATAACGTCTAAAACTGAAAAAAAAAAACTCTCACCCAATAGCCCAACCTTCCCCTTTCTCCCCTCCTCGCTCCACTCTCTAGTGGGATGGTGACTGGCTAAAATACTTTATGCCTTTTTTTAACCTTCAAATCCATCAGCCGGCTAGGAAAAAGGTCACTGTCTCTCCACGGAGTATCGATCTCATTACCAGAAAAGCCAATGGAGAGAATGAGTCTTACACAATATTGGTTGTTGGACAAGGAAGTACATCCTCTAATGTCGGGCATCAAATCTCTTTGGGTGAAAGAAAGGACAGATGCCATCTGTGTTGGGTGTTTTTAGTATTTGCAGACTCTGTTGGTTGTTTGTTTATACAGTCACAGCATATTTGTAGAAAGTATGTGTAGATCTTTCGTTTACTATCTTATGAATGTTTTACAGGGTCATGGAAAATATGGAAATATGAGGTAACTGTTTTCCAGACCCTGAGAATTCATGGAAATGTTTAGAATTAATAACATTTTTCTGTTAATTTATAAACGATTGTATATATATATATATATATATATATATATAATATATATATATATATATATATATATATATATATATATATATATTGTCTATGTGTGAGAGGATGCTCTATCTGAAGCTCGCACATCTCTAATCCTGAGCCGGACCCCTGGAGATATGAGTTGTAACATTCTTTGATGGATGCAGGACTTGAGCTGTATAATAAATTAGGTCTTTATTAAATATGCATCTGTAAGGCGCATACTTTATTTGGTGTTGCTCTGCGTTAGGGGTTCTGGAGAGGCTCTGATGCCAAGGCTAGCGGTTCAAGGCTGTTGAGATGGATATTTTCTGATGCAAGATTATTTTATGTAGATATCCACATTTAAAGACCTTTAATCATGCAACGTACTGAGCTTATGTGGATAGTTTCCCAAATTCTGTCCTCATTTACTCACCTTCATCTCATCCAAAACTGTATGACTTACTTTCTTCTGTATTCTGAAGGTTTTTTGAAGAATGTTTCTTTTTGTCCATATAGTGAAAGTCAGTGAGGTCCTACACAACACTGGACTCCATTGACTTCAAGTGTATAGACAAAAAACAGTGAAACATTCTTCATTTGTGTTCATGCATGTTTGGAATGACATGAGGGCGCCTAAATGATGACAGTATTTTCATTTTTTTTTAACTATACACTTAAATTAAGATGTTTATGTCATATTCTAGATGTTTATAGAAATTAACATCAATATGAGACTTTTGAATTTGTTCTATTGGAGAGAGCTGGATTTTGGGGAGATTGAGGATCCTATTTTAGTTTACAATGAGCTCGACCATTACAGGACAGACTATTTTTGGGCACATCACCCCTTGTGATTTCACTTAGGGTTATTTAATGCAGTCTAGATAGCTGAGGATTAAAATTGTTTATTTATTAAGGAAACTGTCTTTTGCACTCATAAATGCATGTTTATTGCTGTGAAATATCTTCAAATATATCATTTTAACTACCATCATGTCTCAAGGAGAAATTTTTTTTTAGTAGTATAACAAGATTTAATAAATGTAAAAAATAATGGTGTAGAGAAATTTTCACTCCGAAATTGCTAGTAAATTTCACAAATAATTACAGCAAGAAACAATAAAAGAAATGTGAATTTGAAGTATAAAGACTGAAATAGTAATTTATTTTAAAACATACTCTAGTAATCCTTTATTTACAATTGACAGTGTACAGTTGAAATGAGTTTACAGGCACTACACACATTAATGAGAAGCTTGTTGCTCTTGTGCTCAAAATATAAAATGACAATGAAAATCAGCCTTATCACAAGCTCACTTGCTGCATGTGAACCTGACAGAAAATATTATAGGGAGGGAAAATTGAGAGTCGACCACTCGTACAGGACCCTCGCTAGCAAACAATAACCTTTCACGACAGTCATAAGACCAAGGTGAGGAGGAGGAGGATGACAGGGTGTTATTTTTAACTGGTGTGGAGTCTTTTTTTTTTTTCAATGTCAGCAGCCAGAGCACACAGGCAGATGCTGTACAGAGATGGGCGGCTAAGCCCGGGATCAGGAGACAGGCGATTAACCCAAAGGCAAGCGCTTAAGACTTAAAGTGCAAACAGCTACAGCTCTAGAGTCAGGCACTGTTTCGGTGACAGAGGTTGGGGGGGTGGGGTTTGGGTGCAGTTGCTGTGTATGGGATGCGCCATCGTTTGAGACCCCTGGCACCTTCAGGACTGGGTGCATTTTGCTGGCGCATCAGTAGAAAGAGTTTAGAGGAATTTTAAATTGCTTTTCTCAGAGGAAGAACGGTTTTTATAATGTACACCCGGATACAAAGACTCCTGGGGCCTCATCAGCAGAAACCCCACACAGAACAAGACTGTATCCTTTGATTAATTTTTGCTAGTCACAGATGCTGCTCTAATTATTTTCCTTTTTTTGTAGCAGTAATAGAACAAAGTAACACAGTCTACATAAGGAGAACATACATGTCCTTCATGGTTGACCAATCTTTCATTGCCCATTACCCACAACCCCCTGCAGCATCCTCCCGACAATTCATCAAAAGCTTCTAGTCCCAGATGACTGGTGGCGCAGCGGCAGCAGGCATCTCTCTCTCTCTCTCTCTCTCTCTCTCTCTCTCTCTCTCTCTCTTTATCCCCATCTTGCACTCTTTATTTCTCTGTCTCAGCCTTCCTCTTCCATTCACTCTTTTAAAGATTGATATAGCAGGCATCCACCTCCTCTAGCTCAGCACTTGGATGCATTCAGTGAAATTAACTTGCATATGTGTCGACGCTGCTCGATTTCTACCCAACAGGCTCATTTCCTTCAGCACTATGATGCCATCATTTTCGATGATGGCACTTGGCAGAAGAAAAGAAAGAGGCGGAATAACTGGATCACCTAAAAGCAACAAATGTTACTTGCTAATAGTTATTTTAAAAAGAATAATCTTATTGTGGATATTTGGTGTAAGTTTAAGAGTCTTTGTTGATAAAAATATTTGGATAGACAGATATATTACTGACCGATATATTGACTAATAATGATTACCATTTATATGTATTGATTAACGATATATATATATATATATATATATATATATATACACACACACACACACATACACTACCGTCCAATTGTATGGGGTCAGTAAGATTTATTTATTTATTTAAGAAAGAAATACTTTCACATAGCAAGGATGCATTAAATTAGTCATAAACACAAATGTTTTCAACACTGATAATAATAATAAATGTTTCTTGAGCACCAAATCGTATTAGAATGATTTCTGAAGGATCAGAGTGATGAAGTACTGGCTGCTGAAAATTCAGCTTTGCCATCACTAAATTAAATTTAAAATATTAAAATAACATTAAAATGCAAAACAGTTATTTAAAATTGTAATAATTTTTCACAATATTACAGTTTTTCCAATTATTAATATTAAATGAATGTAGCCTTGGTGAGCATAAGAGACAAAAAATTAGCAAAAAATCTTGCCATCCTCAAACTTTTGCAAGATAGCAAATAAATATCGGCATTATATCAGCCAGGTGACTATGTATTTTTAGTTTAAATAATTCTTAAATAAAAATGTAAAATAAATAGGAATATTAAATAATAGTGTGCATACAGTCTACTTATTTATTTAATTAAGGCCATCTGAAGTGAAGTGCTGTTTGCATAAGAAAAAGACCCTTATTGATATGAATATCAATATCCATATCCATTATAAAGCTCTTCTATAAAGCAGTGAATGGGGGTTGAGATTCTGAAGCCCCAAAAACGTGCGCTAAAAGTTTGAGAGCACATTAAAATCAGATTCAGTTTACGCTTGAAAATTTGTGAATCAATTTATGAACTCCTTTGAACAAAAGGCCACAAATCTAATCTGCTAATAGATCATTTAGCAAAACAGACGCATTTTCACTGGAGGTCTCAGACCTTTGGATTGCGCTGTATATGCACTGATCAATCACAGTACGTCTCTGGTGCCAAAAACAATCCGCTTTCCATTGCATTAAAGGGTAATCGTGAATACAATTATTTTTCTCAAAACGTTCCTTAAACAAGGTTCTGTTTATTCTAGCAAGATAAAAGGTGAATGTAGGAGTCCATGAAATTTCCTGTTGGCAGTTTTTCATTTCTATGCTAATTCGGCTGAGCTGAATGAGAGTTTGAGCTACAGTGGCAAGGCTAAACAGCTTCTGTAAAGACATGTCTGTGGGCAGCGAGCTTCAGCAGACCTTGAGGCAAAGAGTGAAAAGAACGAAACAGCTCACAAAAGAAACAAACGTAAAGGCTGTGCCGATCACCTCCCCCTCCCCAACCTCTCACACTCTCTCTCCTTTCCTCTAGTCTCTCCTTCGCTTTGATCATACACACACAAACATGCAAACACACACCCCCACAGACAAACACATCCTTCTTCACTCACATCTACCCGCTCCTCTCGTCTCCCCTTTTTACCATTTTCATCTCTCTATCTGTCATTTTGACAGTGCAAATATTCTGAATCCAGCATTGTCAAAGCTTTTCATTATACAGAGTAATTAACTGTCAAAGCGTACACCACACCGCATATTTTGTTTTCTCACAATTCCACGGTGCGTAGATGTATCCGGCAATGATCAAAGAGATCAAGTGCTAATTTTTCGGTTCAATTAATGAGTGAATATATCAAGTTACATGGACAAAATTCAAAATGTGTGTGATGTTGTCTTACATACATACATGATGTTGTTTTTGTGTATAAGTGAGCACATGCAGTATTATGGCACTAGTAGCTGGTGGTTTTCAGTGAATGGTTGCAGGCATACAAGGTGGGGGGTGGGGGGGGGGGGTTGGTTGGTTGGTTGCTATGCATCATTCCGACTCCCTTTCAGTCCCCCTTGAATGCTGGAGGTGAGTTTCCATGGAAACACTGACCCCTGGGAGTCAATGCTTTTCAGGAGGAGCCTCTTTTTACCTAGTGATTCACAGCTCAGGAAGTACAAGAACAAAACACACAAGCATCTTTATATTAATCTTATAATACACAATTTTCTGGGCTCATCAGTGCCGCAGTTTTCCTCTTTTGCAATTTTTATAATAATACAATTTTAATCATATTTTTAGTTTTCTGTTTCCTATCTCATATTTGTTTTTATATTCTTCATCTCAGATAAACCAGTGTCATTTTAGTATTTTTTTATAGACTATATATAGATTATAGTATTTATGAATATATTTAATGTTATGTAGTTTCGCCATTTTTAAGTTTTGTTGTTTTTAAATTTGTATTTTTTGATAATTTTAGTACTCCAACATGTTTAATTAATTGCAAAGACAAGATTTATCATTTTCAAGATATATTTTGTATGTTTTGTATTTTTTTTTTATGGTTTTAGTTAACAATACTAACACTGAGATAAACATGTAATAATTCATTTGTTGTATTTTAATGTGATATTTTACAATCAGCCTAATGTGACACAATGTAAAAAATAGAAATAAAATTTCTCTTATACTTTTATATTATTGTCATATGTAAAGAACACCTACTGTAAAATACAAAGTTACCCTTATACATACATACACATGATTTTAACTTAAGATCATACTATGTTAACCACATAGAAATAAATTCAAATACTTTAGCAAAGAAATCCCAGATAATTTAATGAACACATTTAGTAACAGTGCTTACAGCAACATTTTAACAAGATCAGAATGTTCTGTGTGAGGCTTTGGTAAAAAAAAAAAGTACCAGCATGAGTCACTGCTTGATCAGAGGAGCAAACCTTTCTAAGTTAGGGAAGAAACCATGGGAACCACGGTTTACACTTTTTTCCCCTCTATCAATGAGGAGACTGTTTTTCGCAGACATTGTCTAAAACTTACTCTCTGAGAACACTACATTGCTGTTCTGCTAAATTACAAGATTAAACTCATCTGTTAGATGTAACTTGATTTGTGGTTTAATGATACAGGAAATTATCAAATGGCAACTAGAAGCAAAGTAATAACTGTAAAGTCTTAAAGCAAAGCTTTGGTTTTCAGTACATATGGGTACAGTTGGTGTAAAAATAGTTGTTATGTTCAAAGACATTGACTGTGCTACCACTAATGGGCTCCTAGTGGATAAAAACCAGACTTCTTACTTTTAAATCCCAGAGAGAAATGGTGCATGGTAAACTAGCACAAGACTGCCAGTTTCACAAGAATGACTCATTAACTGACAATGGTCTTTCTGCTTTTCTTTTCTTCAGGCCAAGCTCATAGTGCCCAACAGCACGGCAGGGCTTATCATCGGCAAGGGTGGAGCCACGGTGAAGGCCGTCATGGAGCAGTCTGGTGCCTGGGTCCAGCTCTCACAGAAACCTGAAGGCATCAACCTGCAGGAGCGCGTCGTCACCATCAGCGGGGAGCCCGAGCAGAACCGCAAGGCCGTGGAGATCATTGTGCAGAAGATCCAGGAGGACCCACAGAGCAGCAGCTGTCTGAACATCAGTTACTCCAACATCTCTGGCCCTGTGGCTAACTCCAATCCTACCGGTTCCCCATATGCCAACTCGGCAGAGGTAATGCCGGCAGCTGCCGCGGCGGCGGCAGCCACAGCCTCCAGTCTCCTGGGGCAGGCCAGTCTGGCTGGAGTGGGCGCCTTCCCCACCACCATGTCCAGCTTCTCAGGGAACGACCTGCTGACTATCACATCTGCACTGAACACGTTGGCCAGCTACGGATACAATACCAACTCCCTGGGCCTGGGGCTCAACCCTGCGGCTGCCTCAGGAGTCCTCGCTGCTGTGGCTGCAAGCGCTAACCCTGCCGCAGCTGCGGCCGCCAACCTGCTAGCCTCCTACGCCAACGACGCATCCACCAGCTCCGGCCACCCCGCGGCCAGCCTAGGAGGCTTCACACTAGGCTCACTCGCTGCCGCCACCGGAGCCACCAACGGCTACCTGAGCGCTGCTTCCCCGCTGATGGCGAGTTCACTACTGGCCACCGAGAAGCTAAACGAGGGGGCCAAAGATGTGGTGGAGATTGCGGTGCCAGAGAACTTGGTGGGCGCCATTTTGGGGAAGGGAGGCAAAACACTTGTGGAGTACCAAGAACTGACGGGAGCCCGCATCCAGATCTCTAAAAAGGGAGAGTTTGTTCCTGGCACCAGAAACCGTAAAGTTACCATTACTGGATCGCCAGCCGCCACACAGGCAGCCCAATATCTTATCAGCCAGCGAATCACATATGAGCAGGGTGTGAGGGCCACCAATCCGCAGAAGGTGGGCTAAAAACAGGGAGTATGAAAAAAGGAGAGAAAAAGAGTGGGGGATGGGGAAGATACAGAGAAAGATGGAGGGCGTGAATATCAACGAAAATCAGCCACATTCTTTGTGGGAAAAATCTCAGTATTAAAAAAATAAGATGGAAAAAATTCCACTCAAAGTGGAAAATTTGAAAGAAAAATGTGTAAAATGTAAATATGGGTTTAATGCTTAAGTTCTGGATTTTTATTGGTTGATTTTGTTTTGTTTTGTTTTATTTTGTGCATTTTCTGGACAGCAGTGAATGGCATTTCAACCTGGCATGCTGCCGCGCTGCAGTTCCCAGCACGTGGGCAAGGTGGTCGGATGGGGGACAATGGGGTAGAGCAATCCCAGGAATCAGCCCCTTCCCCACCCCCATCCCCTCCTAGCTGATAGATTTTTGTTCTTTAATTTTTTTGTCCTTAATTTAACTCCCAACCTTTCGCCCATGCTTTCTCTTTAAGAGGGCCTGAGACTGATTATATATCTCCCCCAGTCTGTGAAACCCCATACCCCAACCCAGCCCCACTCGCCCCAGCCCTCCCGATCCCAGCCGACCCGACACTGCTCTGCACCGGGCAGGATAGGGCGGGGGATGTGAGGCTGCTGCAGGGTCTCTCAGTGCCACTAGACATTGACCTGAGGTTCCAGTTGGACCAGGTGCATGCCACTACAGATGTTGCTAGCATAAGGGAAGCTTGTAGATAATTTTGCAGACATAGGCCAGGACGCAAAACACACCTGAATCTTTCGTACCAGAGCTCCTAGAAATTGTGGCATTTGTTCGAGTTTCGAGATCTTGTGTTTATACAAACACTATTATCATTACTATTATTATTAATATTATCATTATTATTACAAATTATCATCACTATCAACGTTATTTATTAATATGATTTCACCCATAAGGACTGAAGTATTTTCTTTTGTTTTTCTTAATCTGTGAATTCAGGTTGACATGAATGTAAAGACAATATTCTGGATTTAGTTTTTTATTTAAGTACATTGAATCGTATGTCCATGTAATATATGTCTTATTTAACGTCCAGTGATAACTGCACCGTTGGCACCAACAGAGAGAATAGGGGCAGATGTACTGTACAGTGATATTAACACAAAAAACACACACTCTCAGCAAACTATTACCTGACTTAAATACTGAAAATGCAACTAAACATACACAGACTTGAAGTCACAGTGGGAGTAGACAATTTATACACATATCTACCGAATGAGAATGTAGGTCTTTGCACAAGTCCAAGGGAGTGTATCAGAATACGACTTTACATGAAAGCCAATCCCTTTCTGTAACGTCCCCAAACATATCCCCATATTTACTCTATGCTGCCCCTCTGCAGCGCGAGAGATTGTGCACTTTGAGCCGCTGCAGTCGAGTATCTGCGCAAATCTGCTGGAAAATTTGCAAAGATATTCCATATCAAATCAGAAATTGGCCCTCAGAGCTCTGAGGCGTTTCATGAACACATACTACTGAAAGACTAAGAACAAATTCTGATCTGCACAGGCTGCTTAGTAACATGGTCCTCTCTGGAAATCCCAGGTTGTGTTTTCTATAGTGGCTGTACGTCCTGAGTCACCAGTAAATCTAATTCTAGAATGGGCTACCCATGTGAAGATCTTCCTGTGCAGATCTGAACTACCCATGTGCGATATATGTGCTGCTAATAAGGTCCTGTTTCTTTTTTGTTTTGAATCGGAGTACACTGAATTTTGTCTTAATGCACTGTGAAGTGTGGAGGCCGTGATGGAAGGCCAAAAAAAGTCAGGGTTTCTCTATCGTTATCGCATCGAAGCATCACCATGATGGAATGTACTCATGTGGAACGTCTCATATTTATAACAACCTCCATGGAGTCAAGGTATCGCTTACCATAGGGTGGAAAGGAAGCCTGGATGGTTTGTTAGGTTGAGGTCAGACCCTTCGGACCAGTTTTTTTTTGGGCATCATGTTGCAGTATCCAACCTTAACTTTCCAAGCGTACACTAACTAACCACCAGCTGACCGTGTGTATATTTATCGTGAAGGGGCAGAGGATGGTATATTCTGTACGCTTAAACTTTAGGTGCCCTCCAAAACTATTCTGTGTCTAAACAACTGTTATTGATTCTTTACCGGCTGAAAAATACCAAACTGCTCTTTATTATGGAAACCATAAGACTTAAGCACAGAGAGCATTTTCCAAAGAATAATTAGACCACAGAAAAACACAAAGTTTGTGCTCTCTCTCCCCAAATGACTAAAGTTATGATTCTTTCCTCTCCTTTGCTATTGGAGCACCAGGGAGAGTAAATCTGAACCGATTGGTAAGGAGGCTTCTTTATTCTCATCTAAAAACCATCACCTCCCCTCACCTCTTCTCAACACCCTTTTTCTACCTTCGTGCACCCTCATTCTGACACATCAACCCAGAGACCCCCTTTTCTCTCACATCTCTCCATGGGTGGCGATGTCTGGTGTAAAAGTGCATGTCTGCTTGCCCTTTCACGAAACAATGATGGTGCGAAAGGGAAGATGCGCCTTCAGAGTAGAACAAGAAGCTTGCAGTAGATCATGATCGCACACATCACACCTTCAAAAAGGGACTTATTACAAGCCATTCATGGGTTTGTATGGTGTGCATGTGTGTGTATATGCATGTAAAGGTGATAGGTTTGGATAGATATGAATATGTCTAGCAGTTGTGCCCAAGGTGAGGGGATCTAACAAGCGACTGAAACAGCAAAGACTCAAGGTACTCTACTATAAGATTGTTGCAAATTTTTTTGGTGTAATAGTTCAGATTTGAAGATCAAAACGAGGAAGTGATGGCAATCATGCCAAAATCGCCTCCGCATTTTAGAGTGCATCTATGTATTTGGTTTTACCCATGATGCAGTACTTCATCAGACACTTCAGAGCTTGAACGAGTCTCAGTAGATCCCCCAGATAATTGTTTTATATTTTAAAAAAAAAACATAAAAAAAATTGCCATTCTTAGACACATAAAAAACAAGATATTAACAAGATATTACTGTGAGAATTCAATGTGAAAACTATAAAAAGGTGCCAACATAGTGTCAAGGAGCAGCTTTCTGTTTTGTTGTTTTTATATTCAGTACTAAAAGTACATATGGGGGGGGTTCTCATTTGTTTTGTTTTTTGTTTTGTTTTTAGTAACCGGGAAAATAGATCAAATGTGATGAGTACTGAAAGCAATATACGTAGTAGCATGTCGTCTTGTCTTGTCCTTTTATTCTGTCTGTGTAGGAGCTTTGGATTTATCTAGATGTTGAGTAGATTTGCATATACAATTTTTTAAGTTGTGAAGATGCTGCTATTGAATAAGTGATGTACTAAAATTTAAGGTTACAAAACATATCTGGTCAGTCATTTAGCAGGATGTGGTAGTTGTAAGAGGTGTTACTAAATGCTACATTGATAATGAAATAATTGCTATATCAATGGATTAAAATAAACCTGTGCCAAAATAGATCTTTACGGATTTAAATGTGATTTAAACAACATTAGATAAGAGCAGACATACTTTTGTAATTTAAAAAAAAAAAATGTGAAAAGTGCCAAACAAGCCACAGTTAACATATGACTAGAGAACTAGTGACTAGAGAAGCAAAAAATAGACATAAGCACTATAAGGTTTAGAGTTTTTTGCCCACTTAAACTAACTAGTACTTGTAAAAAAGAAGGGTGGAAATGATCTAATAGGCCAAACAAATGCAGGGTGCCATGTGGCCATTAGCACACACCCCTGGGGCTAAAAGACTGCCGAGTTAGCTTAGCATGGTTCAAGTTTTATAAGTTATCAGCATTCTTAAGTCAGCCTTTTATAGTTCTGAAAATGTATTTTGTGAAGATAGATGTTATCTTTTTTGCACGTCGATATTGCATGATACCAAGTGAAGCGTGGATAAAAAAAAAAGTGAAGACAAAATATCTTACAAAAAAAAAAATCAATTAGGCATTGTGCATTCATTTTGAGGACAAAACTTTGCATGGCAACAACAGTTTGAGCTATCAAATGAGCTTTTTCACACTTTTACCTTTTTATTTTTGCCTTTGCTAAGACAAAGCTGGGGTTTTTGTTGTCCATGAAAACTAGGCCACAGAAACCAAAACCATTCATGGTCATGGTCACATTCAGCGTCATAAATATAGCACTCATTTTGTGTAGACTTATCAATGTTTTGTGATTATTTATAAGAAAAACAATAAGAAAAGTTGGGAATGGAGGGTTTATTTAGCGACATTAACATGGCCGTGGATGTATTCACCACTACATAAGTTTGCATATCACTCTTTCGATCATGATTTCAGGGCTTTTGTTTGCTGTGTCAGTACTAACATCATTAGGCTTCTGTTCTTTAGCTTGTTCTGCCATCACTGCACATTAAGCTTGACCCATTCTCGCGATAATATGCACTTTATTCTTATACTCTTACGCTTCACGCCACCCCAGATAAGAACAGCCCTGTTTTCCAAAATACAGCAAATGCAGTGACACCGCTAAACTGCTTGAATCCTTTACCTCAGACCTCCATGAATAAAGGAAATGGGCGGTACTTCCTGATGATGTCATAATGCAATGATGCGGCACTACTGTTTGCATGAGAAAGGATTGGCCAGATGTTCGAAGCTGCCCAAAAATGGCAGAATAGTTTTTACAGAAATTTAAATGTTATTTTGACAGTGTTTTTTATTATTACTATTAATGATAAGAAGTGCCAAAAAGGGCATGTTGTTGTTTTTTCCACTCTCTCTATTTTAAGGCCATGCCGAGACTTCAATATCAAAATAGCACTGTGCTTAGTCATGGTTGCTATGTTTTTTGTGCACGCGTCTAGTAGTTTCTCACAAGGTCAAGTTGAGATGAATGCAAACTTATGGTTTAGCTGATGTCGAGAAGGTCATTGCTTTTATGTGGGCGCACAGCTAGAGCTCATCGCTCTTCCCAAACCCCACACGGCCCCAGTTCAACCCCACCCCGGCTCCCCCACGCCATCAGAAGATGACAACCCGGGGTCATTCTTGAGCTCGTAACCATTATAGCACCAGCAATGTTAGAATACATTTGTCATATCACTGTTCTGTTCTCTTTTTTATTTTCCTGTTTTTATTTGTACGACACTCTCTAACCTAGACCAAGTATAACAAAAATGTCATTCATATGTATCCTGTTTACTCTCCCTTTTTCTCCCTTTTGCACTTTCACTGCTCCCCTTTTTTCAAACCACTCCCCACTCTTCTGCCGACCTCCCCCTCACACCCTCCCAGACTTTCTCCTGAGTGCCAAACAAAAACAGTACCATTCCAAACTTTTTGAGTTCTCTTGTATGTTGGACATCCATTGGACGCACCCATGAAGCCAGCATGTTTCTCCATAACATGATGTCAGTCATGACGCCTCAACATTACCCAAAAAGCGAGCAGTAAAAGCAAGACCTGGATTAACATGGTAAAAACACGGCTGGCTGCCTCTCATAAACTGCTTTTCCTAATTCTGTCATCTCTTCAACCTCCAGGACATCACTGATTGTGTGCCATAATGTTGGGGGCACTGTCACTCTCCTCACCCCTGAGTCTCTCCATTTGATTTTCTCAATGGAAAACATTACGCGCAAGCAAAGAAAAACAAAATCCATTTTAATGGCAGGTTTCTTTTTGTTACTTTAGCATAAAACATGCTTAAAAAAAAAAGCTAAGGAGTGTTTAAACATCAGCCGTGCAGCCATCTTCTGTCTTCTGAACTTTGAACTTCTCACCCCTCATGAACTTTATTGACCTTCTTCCTCCCCTTCTATGTTCATCAACTGTTTGGACTTAAAATCTCCATTCCATCTCCAAACCTTTTTGAGACTGTGCAATTCTAGTTGAGATGATTGGATTTATTTCCTTTTTTTAAGTCATCATTTGGGACGAAAAATAATAATAATAAAAGTGACACAAAAAAGAAAAAAAAAATCAATAAGATCCAAACTGTTTCCTCCACAATTTCATTATTTTTCTCTCATTGTAAATATCTGTCAAATTTGGTTAAACTGTAACCAGAAACGTGTTCTACGTAATGGGGCTGGCAGCATAAAATCACTTATGTGGGGTGCTCTTATGAGCCACCGATAGAAAGTTGAATTAAACTAAACTAAAGCAGCTCTAAGAAAGAATGATTTGGTACTTGATTAACAACTGAACATGGTTATAGATATTCATCTGAAAATGGTTATAGAGCCACATGCGCAGCACTGAGACCATCAGGTGGTCAAAATCTGGATCTGGCCCCTCCAAATAATGCATAATCACTACTAACCTAGACTAAGATTAGTGTAGGTTTCATACTTAAATTGATGGTAGTTGCCAATCTCATTGTACATATCAGACGTGTCGAGTCTAAATTGTGATACGTGTCGATTAGGTGTCTTGACCATTGCAGCATCTGTTCACAAGATAAAATTGTTTCTCTGTAATGCCGAATTATCATTTTCATGCGTCTCAACCATGCTTGAGCTCCACATCTAATGTTTCTATGCTGCCAGCTTTGTTTTCTGATAACCCTTCATGAGCTTATTTATTTTTTTCAAACTACTATACACTATTAATAAAATGGCATCAAGAAACTAGACAAAAGGGAATGACTGGAAAGATGAATTACTGTTATGTTTTTAGTATTTTAGTGGTTTCTTTTAACATCATCCATTAACTGACTTAAAAAAAAGTATTAAATATTTAATGTAACTGTAGCATTGTGTTGTACAAAAAATAGTGAGTTGTGTTTCTTGACTTGTGGATTACCAGTGAAGTCAGCAATTTAGTGCTTATATCTATTAAGTTGTTCCTTTTTATTTTACCTTTTTCTTTTTTATTTAAGGGTTATTATTTTCCGACAGCAACAGCAGTCATTATAAATGTTCATTTTATCATCACCTGTCTTCTGTTGTCTTATTCTTCACCTCCCACTACACTCAGTTTCATCAAATAACACATTGCAAGTTCGTGCCTGAAACCATGTGCTCGGTCTTGGGGGAGGGGCCATGCTGCGTGAAAGATGCAAATGAGTGAATGAATGAATGCAACTGCTTGTGGAAGGCTTGGCCAGGTGGGTGTTATGTCTTTTGTCCACCTATAGCTGAAATCTGTTGGGTTTCCATTTACCAATGGAACCTGCTGATGTTAAAATCTCAATCCCATCATGTAAGCCTAGTTTATTTTGATCGTCCATAACTCCCCCTCCTCCGTTTGCCAACCACTTTCCACCACTTATTGTACCCTCCCCCCTCTTACGAGCCATTCCCTCGCCACGCACCTCCCACGCCATGTGATGTTCTCCATCGATAACATACTACTCGACCAGACCCACATTAACTGTGTTCTCATGCCTGCAAAGGAGGCGGTTGCCAGTCAACCCACCCTCCACTCATGATCCGCCACCATCCCTTACCAGGCCCAAATTATGAAATTATAAAAAAGTGATTCTCAGGTTGTTTACGTAATCTACCTTACTCTGTGAACTCACAGAACCGCAACCCAGCTTTCCCTCAAGTTAAGGAGCCCAAAGACAGTTTATCATGTATGATTGCTTATTAAGTCTTCTTCTTCTTTAAAAAAAACAAAAACCAAAAAAAAAAACCATCAACAGAATGATATGCACCCGATTAAAAGAGCAAGCAAAATGCTGAAATGTTTACAACTTAACGAGACCAATGCTGTTGACAGAATGTGTAAGAGTTCAAAGATAGTTCTTTAATAATTACATCATTTCAAAGTGACTTCATTTTAAATGGTCATTTCTATGTGACATGGAGTTATGTGTTAACTGAGGCATTGCATGTTCCTCTTTTTTGCGAAGACTTGTCAGAATGGCTGGTACAGTGTAAAGTCAGAGCTACATTTAGTTGCTAATAATAAACTACATTGATGTCAGTGTTCATCTCACAAATCTTGGAGAAAGGTCCGAAAAGGAAAGAAACTAACAAACAAACAAACAAACATGTAATTGTGTTACAGTATAGAATTTGTTCATATTTGTATACGGTGACAGTGAAAATAAAGGATGTACTGGAAGTATCAGGGACACGTGGGTAGAGTTTGAAGGGCCACTTACAACACCGACTGTAAAGCTCAGTCATGAGGTAAGTTACATGAGGAGGGGAAAGTATCAATTTTGTTTTTATATTTAACGATTTTATCTTTATTTAATATATGAATATGAAATCCATTACATGGATGTTTTAATGGAACTGGCATCTACATGCTAGAGTTTAATTGTTTAAATAAAGCTAGTAAGGAAAACACATGCATAGTGCATCAGTGAAATAAGCCTGAAAAAATCATATTTGAATGTGTCTTGAGTGTGACTGATAATTTCACATTTCCACTGGTCGTCTTTGCTCTTAATGCATGTGGTTTCAGGATGAAGTCTGTTCAAGATGACCTCAAAAACATGATAAAGTCTCTTTTTCATTGTCATTTACCCACTTATTCTGTGCACTAATTCATCCAACTTGCAAAAACCACCTTCACCTTCTCCAAAGCCAACACCAGCTAAAAGCTCCATGGAAATCCCAATATAGCCATCGGTCAGAGAGGTTGACCGGTCTTCATGTTGGCTTCCAGCACATTGATCTGTGGTGGAGACCCCAGGGAAATTAACATTCACCGCATGATTTAAAACCTGTCTCACCAAACCAACCATAAACTAAAGAAGTATCTCCAGTGTTCAGACAAAGTGGCTCAATTTAATTATTTTTTCAGTGATGGTCTTTGAAACACAGCGTTAAATTCTAATATAATTTGGTGAACGTTGAGGGATTTAAAAGGCAGCCTCTAGATATCTCTGGTAAAAATCAAATGTGTCATGTGTTAGTAGTGATTTCACAATCTAGCCACAATCCTGTGATATCTATATCTGCTCTGAGCTCCTTTTTAAAAATGGAAACTGTCATGATGAATAATTAGGTCTTTCAAGTGGAAGCACTCTCTCTGTCTCTACTGGGAATGTTGAGCTGGTGTAGCCGAAGCGCCATCATTTTAAATGTATCCAATCTCGCTAATTGTGCACCTTTATCAGCCCTAGGCCATGACTGATTTTCCCCGCTCCAGCTTGGTTGCTTCCCCTCACCTCAAACCCAACAGGATTTTCCTCGTTTCAGCCCAGCTGTTCCAGAAAGCAAGCCTAACCTCCTCTCCTTGGAGGGGCGTAAAAGGAGTAAGAGAGAGAGCAAGAAGCAGACAAGAATATGCTCTCAGCCCTCATAAATCCCTAGAGTTGGAAAGCAGACCTGTGGAACATGTGCAAAGATCTCCAGTCCTTAGTCCAGCACTTTTCAAGGGAGAATGTGCAGTACACTGTCCTGAGATTGCGTTGGCCACTCTAAGCTGTTTTTATTAAGACAATTTGCAATTTACCTTGATTACTGTATGTGAATTTGTGCTATTTGTTGCTCCTTTTTAAGTCAGATTAGTTACAGTGGATCTAAAGAAGTATTTGGACATTTAAAATGTATGAATTTCATTAGTTATTTATATATATATATATATATATATATATATATATATATATATATACACACACACGTTAGATATAAACTATTATAAAATAGTAAAAATATTGTTTAGCTTGGTTTATATTTTAAATTTTTCATTCATTTCAACTGGGCTTACACTTTTTTAGGGGCCACTGTACATTGGTTTATAGATTTGTATGTAAAATTACTAAAGTACTTTCTACAGATGCATTGTTAGAAATTGCAATAATGTGCAGAAATGATATAAGAAATAAGTTGAAGCCTGAAAAAAATGACGGAACATCTGTCACTACAAATGTGTTAAAGTAAATCATATTGGTTTACGGTTTGAGCAACAGCTTTCTGGCTGCAAACAGGCCTCAGGAATGCATGAGCCGCAAGTTATAAACGAACAGTGCTGAAGTGAACAGCATGAATTCAGCATGAAATCTGTACTTTCAATAGGTCTGACTCTTTAAAAACATCTAGTATAAAGAATCAGTCAGTGCAGTGCAGTCTAATCGATTTAAACCTATCTCGGATACATGAAGGTTTGTGCTGATACAGAGAGTAGCTGTCACATCAGAACAAGGTGAAATCTGGCCCACAGGAAGACTAAAAACCAAAAGTCAGCAATTGAGTCACAGTAGAAAATCCCTTTGTCCTCATTTCTCCCCAGATTACTTTGTGTACATGTGAATATATCAACCGAATATACAATACATGCTCCCATATTGTAAAGTCAGTGACTAATGCTTCGTCTTCAATGTACAAATCTGACCATAAACTGTTGTTAAGACCGATCCAAATCAGTTGGTGGTCCATTTTGATCAGCAATAATGTTCAAAACTTTATAAGCTACCTTTTTAAGGCTTTGATATATTTGTTTTAATGTTGCAACATGCATTCACTGTATTTTGACAAAAGTCTTTATTACAAAAGTGACAAAAACTATTGATAAATCATTCTAATTAATGTACATTTATAAGAAATATTTTTCTCAGTTACTTGATTGTGTTTAAAAAGTGCAATTTAAAAAGCGACTACTACGCTGTAGCAAGAAAATGCTTTCTCTTTACTGTGAAAGAAAACCGCAGGCTTCCAAGAAGACCTCATCCTTTGGCCATAAAAGGCCAGATTTAAACTCTATATTGTAATTTAATTGTGCTCCCCTTTTTCTTTATTTAAAGAGTTTAACATTTCCTTAAGTGGGGATGCCTGTATTTGTTTTTGACAGACCAAAACATCCACCCAGTTCCATCTCACTCAATTCAAACTGGTTTCATCGGTCAACACAAAAACCACTGAAAATGATTGTAATAGTTTTGTATGGCTTTATTGGTTCTTTCTGTTGTAATATTTCTAACAAATGAAGCTGATAAATTATCCTAGAGTTTGTTCGTCATATAAAGAATAACTTTTAACATCAGTGTTTTATGAGTATATGTATATAAGATAAAGATATAAATTAAGAAAGATGCAATGCAAAGCTGTGATTTTAAAGCACTGTAGCGTGTACAGTGATTTGTTTTTATCAATTCTATGGTACATATGATATGTTCTGCATTTCTGCAGTTGTTTTTTCTTTTCTTTTTGTTCATGAGCATATGCTTTAATAAATATGTTTTTTACAGTATTACTGAGGCCTAAACCATTCTTATCACAAATTACAGCAGTGAACTTACAAAGCAACCTTACATAGGTCTCAGTTTCCTTATCTTTCAAGTGTGTGTTTTTTTTTTTTTTCTAATTATCCATGAATTCTTCCTTTTATCTGTCATTAGCTTTGGTGCTGTACATAGAAATCTGTATCAAAAGTCTTTCATAGGTGATGTACTTTAGCGCTGATGAACTCTGCTGAGCTAATAAGGGATATAAATGCATAAGTTAGAGTCTGTCTGTGCAACTTCAACATCGCACCTCTGAGGGGCTTAATTGGGTCACTGCTTGCCACAAATATGACTGGAGCACAATGAAGACAACAGTTTATGCTCCCAAGACGCGAGATAAAATAAGAAACGTCTTAGTTCTTGTATAAATATCTCCACGCTTTCTGTGTAGGTTGACGGTGCGAGACACCAGGCACGTAATGACTAATCTACATGTCTCAGGAGGAGGGTCTTTGTGATAAAAAACTGTAAACTGAAATAAATATCAAAGGGCATAACCAAACAAAATAACTACTATTAATTAGTTGAAGTGTCACTTTTTTCTATTGCAGCATAATGTACAGAGACAACAAGTAGGCTAAATGAGCAAAATAGGGATAGATAGATAGATAGATAGATAGATAGATAGATAGATAGATAGATAGATAGATAGATAGATAGATAGATAGATAGATAGATAGATAGATAGATAGATAGATAGATAGATAGATAGATAGATAGATAGATAGATAGATAGAAGTTTACTTGTTTGCTTTTCAATAGCAGTCAGTGAAAAAAAGCAATTATGGTACGTCATTACAGTTCCGTCATTACCAAGAGAGTTCAATGGAACTTGCGACCATAGTTAGAAGAGATGTAATGATTCACTCAACTCATGATGTGATATGATTCACAATACTATTCTCTCACATTTTTTTATCAAAATGGGATTTAAGACAATTATAAATCAAAATTGTGTTCTTTTATTATTTCTCAGACAAAATTAAAATGTCAAATAACAAAGCTAAATTGAAATGTTAAAACATCCCAAATCAAATAAATAATACAAATAATAGAAATCTATTTGGAACAAAGTTCGTAGTTCAGGGAAGAAGGAGACAGGAACCGGCGAATATTCAAACATAACTTTGATAATAAAATAAATGAAAAACTGAATATAGTGCAACAGTCCCTCACGGATGACTGCCGCGCACAAACAAAACCAAAACAACAACATAAAATCCAGGTCTAGTCCTCTCTCATCTTGCACTGTTACCACTCCTCCGTGGGACTCGAGACCGGTGATGCTCTAGAATGCTCTAACTTTAGTTTTGTGAAACTATACCACATACTGTAAAATATCTGCACTAAACAAACAGCAGACCGGCTGAATGAGAACGCAAATTCACTCTCTGACAGCATGTGGCGCTTATGGGATAGCGGCAATACAGCGTTTACTAAGTTACCACCGAAAACAAACCAGTGCTACGTTTTAATACTACTATGCATTATATGGAGGTAAGATGAATAGAAAATACCATATAAACTTTACTGAAGACAGTCTGTTCCTCTGAGAGAGCCTACATTCTCAACTGTATCGTGATTCGTTTAACACCTAAACTGATTTGAATCTCACATATTTTTAATCGATTTTCAATTGGCTCGAGGTGTATCGTTAAATCCCTAATAGTTAGCTAACAACATTTTTGGGGAACGCACTGCAGACTGACACCATAACACTAAATCAACCTATTGCATGATTTTGGGGTTGGACTATCTGTTTGCCCTAACCGGCATTAGGGTAAACAGTGTTACCTTTTTAAAAACAGTCATTATTTTTCAATTACATTTGGCTTTACCTTTATTGTTTATTAAAAATGTAACAAATTGGGTCTGAAATTGTATTTTAGTGTAATTTGTAGAATATACAACTAACATAACCATTTCCAGTACGCTGAAATAAAATATAGATTTATACTAAAGCCATAAATGCAACTGTAAACAGCACACATCATAAACAGAGCAAGCTTTTATATAATCACCATAGAAACTGGTCAGAGCCTTCTGACTGAGCACAATATGTCCTCTGATGATAAACTCTCATTGTGGACACTCAAGTCTCTGGCACTGAATTTCTTCCAGCATCTCATTTTCCTAAAAGCTCATTTAAATAAACGGAACACCTTGCAACAGTTGCATGAAATAAACATTATCACATCTTTGACACTGAGGTGACATGCTGCTCTAAAGCCTGCCTCTCCAACTCCTGTCCTCCAGAAGACGTCAACTGCAAGAGCAACACCTACTGAAGGTCGAATGCCGAGGGGAGCTATTTATCTCTGTCGCTTAGTCACAAGGGGACAAAATACACATGTTGTGACCTTTCTAAGCAACTTGCCACAGTTATTTTAAAGACTATAGAAGGAACATTTTATGACTAGTTGAAAGAAGGAATGATTCACCAGGCTCTTGTGCTGCAGAGTTGCGCAGAGGAGCGCCCTTGAATCTGTATGTGTGTTGTAGATTTTATGATGGATTTTAGTGCCAGAGTGTCGCTGTGGAAATCCGCTTGCTGATCAAAAGGAACAAAAGTATCTTATTCTTATAAGTTGTGGCAGCATAAGTCTTATGCATGTATGTGTAAAAGTACACTTCTAGCCTTACACTCCTAAAAATAAAGGTCCTGTATTGGCATCTATGATTCCATGAAAAACCTTTAACATCCACAGAACCGTTGCATTGCAAAAAATGTTCTTCAAATTATTCAAATATTCTTCACACTAAGAAAAAAACTGAAAGGTTCTTCTGTTTTTAAAGTAAAAAATGACAAAGTTTTTCTATTACGATAAATTGTTTCTATTTATATCCTATTTAATTCTGAAATATATCACATTGCGGAAGTGAAATGGGTTTTCAAATGCTATTTCTAATTGGTCTTTTGCATTCCAAAGTTAGGAATATGCCGGTAAAGTGAATAAATACAGGAAATAAAGAGTTTTTACTCTAGACTGCTTCGCAAAAAGGTTTTATTTTTAAATACTGTAACATTATGGCATGCAGTGCCACCAAAGCGCAACACAGGGCTGCTTTTCCAAAAAACATCATAAGCCTTGATCATAGAGACTAATAGTGACAATGGTTTCTACAATTTACTTAGGCTTACAATGTTTTTGGGAAATGCAGCCCAGATTTAGATTTATGTATCCAAAAAGTAAAAAATAATCACACTCACTAAGCAATGACAAGATGTGTCTAACTATTCATAAAGGGAAACCTTGTCAATTTAATTTGAATTACAAATTCGACACCGCTCCCAATTAGCCTACTTTAACATGAACCTTCTGCCCATTTTTCCACAGTTTTAACAACAGCAGCTAGCACCTGAAGGTTAAATCTCACAACAAATCCATGAGGTTATAAAAAGCTCTAGTGACCCAGTTTCCATCTGCACTGCCCCTTTTATCTTGACAAGACATGAAAAAGAGGCAGAAACGGAGATGATGTCAGAGCTGCGCAGAGGGAAGCATGCGTTTGGCATTGGTGGGAGTAAGTGACCCTTGGACAGATGGAAGCACAGCATGTCTGGCAGAGCATGTCGGCCTACCCTAACGGGTCATGCAGTCGCCACCATGAACCCTGGCCTCAGACAAAATAAGGCTTGTTGGGTTTTCATTTGGGCAGCGAGAGAAAATGGCATATTTTCAACAAATGTTTTATTTTTTATTTAAACTAAACAGAGTATAGCCTTGCAATATTATAACAGCCCAATTTTCAGACAAATGTGTTGCAAAAAAAGATGATACAACAGCACAGAGACTTCAAAAAAGTAAATAATACATTTTAAATTAATTTGTATAATTTATATTATAAATATATAACATTAAGCTACAAACACACATATAACACATATAACAATGTTTACATATGGACAGCAGCAGTAGATGCTTGAGAACAGTAAAAAAGAAAAAAAAACGTATTATATATATATTTGCCTCGTAAATTCCTGTGTATCTTAATATTTAAGACTACAGTTTACTTTCATGCACATTATTTTGCGTTCTATATTTAATTCTACAGTATACATCTTTTTTATATTTTATTCTTATATTTTTATTGTTTACTTTTATTTCATTCTTTCATAGCTATATTTATGTATATTTTCATCTGTGTTGTATTCTTTAATAATTGCACTGTCCATGGAGCGGACCTGACTCACATTTCACTGCTGGTTATATATGCTCTATATAATTGTGTATATGTGACGAATAAAAATCTTGAATCTTGAATCTATCTATATATATATATATTAGTAAATATATGTAAACACACAACATAAAATATTTACTTGCAGGGCACAATGAGCACAGGCATCTGTTGAGTTTGGCCGATCTCCACTTCTGCCTTTTATCATCCCAGCCAAAAGTTGTTTTCAAAGGCTGGTCTTTACTGATTTTTTAATTAATTAAACAATTTATTTATTTTATATTAAAACAAATCAAACAATATTTCAGGCAGCACATCTATGTCAGTGACAGAAACCGAGTTTCTGAGCGCTCTCATGATAAGAACACATTCATAGAGGTGAGTAAGGAAACAATGAGGAGAAAATGGCATTGTGGTTGTCAAGGCAACCAGCTGAAAGACCTGCTGCTTTTATAACATATGTCTGACTTGATTTGGGTGTGCACATTGCAACAGTACAATCACACTTATTTTATTCCAGTTTTAATCCAATGCAGGAGACAAATCCAATTGCATTCTCTGCAGGCTTCATTAATACAAACAAAAACACAATAAATAAAAAAACCCTTATATTTCTGACACCATCTATACAGAAATGTAAATGAGAGGCTTGTGGTAAAATTGCATGGAAAATCTCCCTGAATTCCTTGCTGCTGCAGAGGAGGCTCAGTGACACATTTTGGAATCGACTGCTTGGAGTGAGTCATGTCAAGGCATTAGCATGCAAACAAGTTTCTGGTGCAGTAATTCATCCCAAACAAACACTTCAACAGGATTTAGCAAGTAGAAATATTGACTATAGTAGAAGTATTGAAGAAGTATTGAAATATTGAAATCTTTATGTGAATAAAATGTGGTGTATTCAGATGGACACTGGTGTTTCTTCTGTCGTCTCTAATTGGGGGGAAGGTACCTATCGATGTGTGGCGAACCCCATCCCGAACGCCGCGCGCGGCTCCGTGGTCCTTGGCAAGTGCGCGTTGCTATGGTAACTCCTCCGTACCCCCCTCCATCCCCCCCAAATGCTGCAGGCCGCATGGAGCACGCTGAAGAGTGAGAGAGCGAATGACAGAGAGAGAGAGAGAGATCACCACAGTGGAGAAAGACAAGAATTGCTGCAATGAAAAGGGGGAGGGTGTGCATAAACGAGATTGGCTCGGAAAAAAAATTATCCCATCAGCATCAGTTTAGGGTGCATAGGACCCTGCGCTTTGCTTTGCAGTCTGGGCACGTTGCTTTTAAACTTCAGACTGCATTCAATTATTTATCTGCTTCACCAGACACCCAGCAATGTTCAAGCATCTCATAACGCCTATGGCATATTGCGGGAAAAAATATTATTGATGAGTTTATATGAAATAAAAAACACACAAGACAAGACAAACGAGTTGGACGGACGTGATTACCGTTCCCGCCTCTGTGATAAAATCACAGGTGGTGACAAATCACTTGTGTCTCTGTGACTCAAACTCAGAAAATAAATGTCTAAACGATGCAAAGGGTGGGTGTTGGAAACAGGTGCACATAAAATAATACACGCATTCGATTTCTTTACTGTACAAACACACACATATAGTTTATGTGATGATATATCATGTTTAATTCACAAAAAGTTCTCAGTGAGAGAGTATCAGCAGGTGCAGCGTTCTTTAAATACCTGATCAACGCAGATGTGAGCAGCGCCTGTGTGAAACTCCTCATGTGATCCCATTGGGGTTTTACCTGCATGTGCGCAGTGGGACGGGCAAAGAAACCGAATTTGCAGGCGGCAAACGTGCCGCTGCTCATTACAAAACATGACCATACCCCAGTGCAGAACAAGCGGCGGCCCTTCTGCGTTCTCAGCGGCAGAGGGAGATATTACCACCTACCGGTGAACTGCAAGTACTGCAGAAACGTAGTGTTTAAAGAGAAAGTTCAGCTAAGAATTGAAAATGTCATAAAAAATTTCATTCTTTTGTGTCTTTGATGACTGAGGCCTGAGGATGTCCTAAAATGTACACCGTACTTAGGGTATTTGTCAATACAAGGAAAGTCAAATATATATATATTTTTTAATGTTCCAAAGAATAAAATCATTGAAGTTTGGAACGGCATGAAGGTGAGTGAATGTGAATTTTAATGTAATAGCTGTATGGACCTTAGTTAGGGAAGTGCCATATTTATATAAAAAAAACAAAAAAACAAAAAACAAAAGAGGATGTGAGGGACAAAAGTACAGTGCATTCAATGGATTGTTGTACGGTTCTTTAATAACATACCGATTGTTCAGCTGACAAAATGTGTTTCTGAGAAAGAAAGAAAAAAAAAAGACTTTCAGTAGACAAAAACTCAGCTAAAAAAAAAAACTAATGATTAAGGTCTATTACATACAATAGCATCTCTTTGATGTGCAGTTGCTTGAATGACGGTAAAACACAAGAAAACTATATGTTAAGCAGAAGAATAAATCAATGCATTAGGTAATTATGACTGTTGTGCAAAACCTTTGAATTACTTTAAGACAGACAGTTTCTCCATTGTATTTGACCATTAAATATCACAGGAAGCACTTGTGAATATGACAAATTGATAAATCATTTCAAGTTCTTATGACAGTCTACTCGTGTCGATTACTTTTCTTTTTCTTCTTTTTGGTTTTTCCTGGTGTGTCAATGTAATCATAAGAAGGATCCAGTGGCTCCGTTTTGGATATTAAACTTGCATCAGTCATGTCTTCACTATGTCTTTCCTTCTCTTTCTTCACCTTTTTCTTCTTCCTCCTCCTTTCCTCCATCGGTTCTTCCTCCATAAGCTCAGACAACTCAATCTGTGTCTGTTCTTCCTTGATATAAACTGATTCACTGTCCTCTTGCCTCTTGTCTTTCTTTTTCTTTTTCTTCTTTTTCCGCTCCTCGCCCTCAATCGGATCCTGACTGGTTCTCCTGGGAGCAGTTGGATAGACTACGGTGACTTCATCTTGCCTGTGAGCTGCAGTGGAACTCCCAAAAGGCTGGAAACGTTGCTTGAGACCAGCTGGGATGGATGGAGCTGGAGTTGCCGGGATGGGAACGGGACATTGGTTCTCACTGCAGTTTCCATAGCTCTCTGAGATCTTGAGGACACCACTAAAGCCAGAGGAACAGAGAACAGGCTTCCCTTTGGAAATGAGCAGATGGAGGTCTGATGGTGCTGTCCTGCTACTGAGAACGCTGTAGATCTGAGTTGTTGTGCCACTAGACTGGACCATTTCCAGTCCCGATAAGGGAACTTTGAGCTTTTCGAAGCTGCAGAGGACACAAAACAATGACTATTAAATTGATAAACCACAATTTCAATTATGCAATGCTTAACACAGGGTTTTGTTTTTTAATATACATTTTTTTGAAATAATTTTAGCAATGATCTCTTGCAGTACATTTAATACATTCAAACCATTTAACCAGTGACGTACAGGCAGTTACCCTCAATGGACAGACATAAATTACAATGTTGCCATGCTTTTATTCATTCAGAAGCATTTACAAAGGACAATTTCTACCTTAAACAATATTTCAGAGCACAGCATGACTAGAAAAATGCATATTCACAGTAGAGTGTTCTGTGATTTTTAAGACACATTTATGATATTAAAACAGTGATATTCCCAGATTTTCTATGACCTTGGCAATAATTTAAAAATGTATAAAAAACGAAGTCAAACAGCTCTA